>NC_054380.1:43020906-43322906 GCF_017654675.1 Xenopus laevis
GCGAAGGAAGTCTAGCGTAAAAGGTAGCGTTCAGTACACTGCGCAAGTTAGTGAATTTGCGTAGTTACGTCGCTAGCGAAAATTCGCCTGGCGTAAGGGTGCGAAGTAACACTAGCGAAACTACGCCAGCGTTCGTTAGTGAATTTGCGCAGTAACGAAAATGCCAAACGCTAGCGAATTAACGCTAGCATTCGGCGCTTCGGCGCTTAGTGAATTTGCCCCTCTGTCTCTGGCTCTAGTTGCAGAGTGCAGCATCTCCTGGGGCCCTTGCTCCCCAGGGAGAAGTAAGTGACCCCTTGTAATCTCACCATTGAAAAGATTTGTGAGGCTTTGTTTGGTCCAACTGTTCTACCTACAGTTTTTATATTTGCACGAGGTACAGCCTTTCCCCCTTAACGTGGTGTTATATTTTACATCCAAAAAGACTTGCTGGTGCCATATTCAGAGTATAGTCATATGTCTCCTTGTTGTTAATGTGAAAAACAATGGCAGCAAGAAAATATATACAGTAAATGGTGCATCTCAGTCTGTTTAATCATTCTTTGCATTATTCTTTCATGAACTGTATCCAGACCTGAACACTGGCAGGACTCTACAATGATACAGAAATGTCAAGTTTAACGTTGCCTTAGAGAAAAAAGCAATTTTTAATTTATAAAACAGTAGAGCAACATTTAACAAATGAAACCTACATATTCTTTTTTGCTCATGTTTTCTACATCCTTTTTAGTTTAGGCTTGATAAGCAAATGGAATATTACCATCATTTTTTTTAATCAATAAAGACTTCAAGTTCGACCTCCAAGGAACCCACCAAAATCCCCATAAGGACACTCAAGGAAAATAGAGTTTGCTGAAGCCTTGGCAGGCTGAGAGTATAAGCAAGGGATGTGTGGTTTGCAACAACAACACGGCACTTGTACTGGAGGATTGTGCACACGGCACAAGGACTTGACTGTTGGCTGCAGCACTAGACAACACTAATGAATGGCTGAAATTCTCGTCCTCTTTATTGGGCAATACAGCTAAACCCACTCAAGGTCATATGAAAGTTACAGCTTTTAAAGCAAAAGAGCCCAGTGAAAGAAAATAAACACACAGGAATTCTATGAAGCAGAGGACATGTGTAAGCCATTTCATTTTCAAACTTGGTTTATATCACGTTAAGTGTTGTCATTATTTCGAGATATTATTAGTGCTCGTATTTTTCTAAATAACCTTGCCGTTCCTGTTGAAAATGTGAAATAGAAGGAAAAAGTAAACACAGCAGGGGAGGAAACATTCAAATGCTATACACAAGTGTTTTTCATAAGGAAGGGAAAGCTGAAGGAATTCTTGGACTCAGGTCTGATGCTTTTCACATGATACAGATCTTTATGCACGTGTAACCCAAAGGTCGAAAGTATCTCTAAGTTTGTAATTCTCTTATAAAGAAGAGAAAAGTCATATAAATATCTAAAATAGCATGTGACTGGTTGGGGCCAGTTCAGTATCGTAGTATTTTTATTTGTAGGTTTTATTACCCCCATCCTTAGTGTAGCATAAGCCCAGAAGCCAAGGTTTGCTTGTTAGAATTCTTGATACACAATATATTCACCTATTTTTTTTGGAAAATAAGTAAAAAAAAAAAGAGTCTAGAATATAATTGTTTGCAATTAACAGAGCTGCCAACACTTCCAGATATTTGGGGAGTCTCGTGAAAATAACATCCGCCCCCCTCGGTTTCCTGATATTAAAGAAGATTCTCCTGTATGCATTCTGTGTTTCACGTGCATCATGTACATGTGTGATGATGTAAAAAAAAACCTTGCCCCTGCATGCACCGCATTATCCCCCTGGCGCCACATCACGAAATGTTGTTAATTTTTGGAAATAAATGTGGCTTCCCTTGGATTTGAATGTTTTATTCCATCCAAGTAACTATGTTCAAGGTTGGACTGAGCCAGCGAGACACCATGGAAAAAACCCAGTCCAGACCCATTCCCTGTCTGACTAAGACCTTCCCCTGGCCGTATGAGGAGATAAGAAGACATACACAGATTGGGAGGAAGGGTGGGGGGTTGTGGCTGGGATGGGGAGGGGGCAACTATATTCCTGCTTTTGAAACCCTCAGTATCTCCCTTGTCATGGCAACAAAGATCTAATGAGGAATGGAAGCACTATGTTATTAGAGCTCATGCCACACCTTTCCCTACACCATTGCACCATAGCACTTAAAGGAAAACTATACCCATGAACAATGTAGGTTCCTAGAAAAATATAATTCATACAACAGCTCATATGTAAAACCCTTCTTCATGTAATAAAATTACATGAAGAATCATAATAATTGCCTTTTTATGATTCATGGTGCACACAAACAAAGCAAACAAACTATACTTGTCCTAGATCACATGAGCCAATTAACAGACAGAGTTGTGTCTTTTGCTTCAACACTTCTTCCTGTTAAAGTTAGAGTTGTAGTATTTCTGGTCAGGTGATCTCTGAGGCAGCACACAGACCATCACAAAATGGTGGATCAAGGCAAGAGATGTAAAAGGGCAAGATTTACATAAATATATACACCAGTTTGGTAAGATTCTTTAATATGCCACGTAATTTCATAAAAAAACGGAATCTGCTGCTTAGGTATTAATTTTGGGTGTATAGTTTTCCTTTAAGTATCTAGGTGTGTTTCATTAACTTGCCTGGGAATGAATCTATAGCTTGCACACCATATTTGAAGACCAAACCAAAATAAATTCACAATAGACCATTTCATATCAGAGAAACAAGTGTTTGATATTCCATTCATCAAAGGTTGTAGAAAAGCACTGGCCATCAGCACAAATGTTTGAAAAACAAGAAATTATATCAAAAATGATTATCCTCCCAGTGCTATAGAATGACGAGAAGATAAGGCCTGTGTTAAGTTACAAGGAGAGCTACTAAACTGTCATGTATGCCCCATAGATACTTAACAGATAAAATAAACAAAGGCTCGCATCCATGAAGTTCAACCTACCCAAATAATAGCTGAACAAAAAGGGAAAGGAATCTAAATGCTGGATTTGACACAGGCAGGGAAATTATTTCCTGATTCCAAGATGACAACTGGTCTGTCTCTGTGTCAGATTTATACCAAAAGTACATTTTTTTTCATTTATATTTGCTTGCATTTTAAACAGCCATAGTTCTTGAAACTATCTAATCTATATTCCGATACATCAGAAAGAAAGGTAAACTCACACCCTCTGTGATTCTTGTTGGTTACCCCTTTTCTCAGACTCTTTTTCAAAAAGCTAAGTTAGGTTGGGTGGGATTTTTTGTGACACTCCTGAAATATTCAGGAGAAATATCCCAGGGCTGTTACTAGGCCAATATGTGGGCATGTTCTTTTTTCTCCTGGGCTGTATAGAACACTTGGGAAAAAGTCTGTACTTCACATGCTCCCACCTGAACTGAAGCGAATGCTGTAAGGAGAGAAGGATTGAGTGCTCAGCACAAGAGGAGCAGCAGCCCAGAAAAACAGATCTGGATTGGGATTTCATGTTTCAGAGACCCAAGCAGCCCCCTCCACCAGCCAATAAATTGTGACTGTCTATAGAATCTTACACCAGCCCCTCTGGCATCCAGTGAACCTATAACCAATCTAATACAGGATAATACCTTGCTTCTGGCTGACATAGCTTGCTACAGCTAAGATTATTATCTATATATACTGCCAGGTCCTGCTCCATCAAGGACATGGATGTAATGCAGAGCTATCCAACATCCCATGTAGAGTTCTGATTACAAATAATGCATGTTCAAGATGGTGGTTGGGTATGTTTCATAGTAATGTGACTGTTAATAAACAGCATGTAAATATTAAGGTGCTTTATTGGGTATTGATGTTCAAATTAAACACAACATTATCCCATCATGTATTATTCAGACCTTTATATGACTGTGAGAAAAGGGGTGAGGTTTTTGCAGTAGTGTTTAAAATGTATTTCATATATGTATGAATTTACAGTTCAGCACTCTGTTAATGTTGAGCTAAACAGGGAAACGGGTAGTTGATAGTAATGGGAGAATTTGTCCCGTTTCACTTCGAAACGGTGAAAAATGTGTGCGATGCATTGAAGCCAATGGGTGTCAAAATAATTTTGAAGCGCATCAATTTTCGATGCCCGTGACAATTGTTATACCTATTTTGGCCAAATGCATTAAAGTCAATGGGCGTCTGAATAATTCTGATGCATGACAATGTTTATACGTGCAACTATTTTGATACGCTACCAAATTTATTAGCAGGCACCGAAACACAGAATTTTGTTGTGAATTAGTGCCTGGCGAATTTATTCACCCATCACTAGTAGTTGAAGCTTCGCCATGTTTTATCCTTGCAAGTTAGCTCATTCAATTCAGATCATTCAATTCCCAGTATACAACTTCCTCCATTCCCTCTTTATTTAGGGGAATCCCTTTGTTAGCAGGATGCCATTATGTAGGGTGATTATCAATGACGTAACTAGATGTTATCCAGAGGTTGTCCTGTAACATATATTGAAATTGCTAGTTAATTAGGGCCTCATTGGGCCCCTATATCTCCTGGGCCCCCTGCAGCACCAGGGTCTATTTCCTCTGTAGTTACGCCTCTGGGGATAATCTGTACATTGGTAATCTAATTATCTACTTTACAAGGGTAAAACATGCAGTTGAATCATTTTCCCTTTTTGCCCTTTTGCAGCCCAATAAATAACAAAAACATAATTTATTTTGTGAAAACAGGCAGAAAGGGGGTATACCGACCCTATAAGTCTGTCAATGTCTTATACATTGTGTAACTTCACACAACTTCCATCCCACAACCACAACTTCAGGGCAGGTTTCTGCAATAAAGACAAAAAATAGGACAGGCACAATGTTTTTTTCTTTTTAATACTGTATGGATCTCTTCCCATTTTACATTTAATACTGTATACCTAGACATGCATGCAAAAGCTGTAAGGAATCAGTAGCTGTCACAAAATGCTTTAAACAGATACTGCCCGTGTGCCTAATCCTTTGCTTTGGGTGTCCACACACACTGTTAACAAAGACAGTGAACACAGAATTATTTGCTGTACTCCTTGGGAAACATTGCAACAAACACAAGTTACTTAAAAACAGCAAGTCAGAATAGAGATATACACGATAAAACAAACTTCAAATACATAAAAAAAGATTTTTTTTTTCTTATTTTTCTTCTTTACTGTGACTAGCACCATCTGTACATGGGGGAAAATGAACATAATTGTTTGGATAATAAGGGTTTGAAAGGCACTTAATCAGTCTGATCGTGGATTACTCCTCTCCATACAATATGACTATGAAGATTTTCATTCATCCAGGTCATAGTATATCTAGTATAGGTCAATCTAAAAACAACTGGACTTGCTGAGTAATCAATGAAGACGTTTCACTACTCATCCGAGCAGCTTCTTCAGTTCAACTGACTGGTGTGGGAAATTCTCGGCATATAAACTCTTCCACTAATCCATTTACAATGGCACATTGTAACTCTTCAAAGGGGTGACATCTGAAGAAACTCCACTAGAAATAACCTGCCGGAGACACATAGTAGGCGAAACATAGTCATCCCATATGTAGCTGGAGTGTCAGAGAAACTCAGGAGGATTTTCAACAAACACCATGTCCCTGTGTTTTTCAAACCTAGCAACACACTGAGACAAAAACTGGTACACCCAAAGGATCCAACACCAAAAGAAAAACAAAGCAATGTGGTATACGGAGTCCAGTGTAGCGAGGAGTGCACAGATCTATACATCGGGGAGACAAAACAACTGCTCTCCAAGCGAATGGCTCAGCACAGGAGGGAGAACTCTACAGGGCAAAACTCAGCTGTCTTTCTACACTTAAAAGACAAGGGACACTCCTTTGAAGACAGCAAGGTCCAAATCTTGGATAGAGAAGACCGCTGGTTTGAACGAGGTGTGAAAGAGGCGATTCATGTCAAGGTGGAGAGACCATCTCTGAACAGAGGTGGGGGCCTTCGACACCACCTGTCTGCTACATACAATGCTGTTCTAACATCTGTACCCCGGCGGATTCAGAACACTTCACACATCCATTCATGCAACTCTCACAAGTAACACCTGTATCTAGGAGTTGCATGACACATTGGATAATCCTATCACAACTACACAGAATCAACACCTCTGTGAGTTTCTTCAGATGTCACCCCTTTGAAGAGTTACAATGTGCCATTGTAAATGGATTAGTGGAAGAGTTTATATGCCGAGAATTTCCCACACCAGTCAGTTGAACTGAAGAAGCTGCTCGGATGAGTAGTGAAACGTCTTCATTGATTACTCAGCAAGTCCAGTTGTTTTTAGATTGACCTATACTAGATATCCTCTCCATACAGTACTTCTAATGCTCCAAGTCCCACTACAATCCTCCGACTCTACTAAGTAACTGGGAGGAAATATCTTACTTTTGCCTTCAGTTTTTATTTACAAAATAAACCTTAAAAGTTTTTCAAAGTGCTCTCTTCAGTCTTGCAGGAATCTGTTGATACCAGACTTGTTTTTCTGTAGAAATAAAGTTTGTGCTATTCCTCAATGAAAACATAGTTGCTTTCTTGTTTTATCACATTCATTGTCAATTCTCAGCATCACTTGCTCCAACTTTGTGTTCGAGATCCAGTCTTTGGGTAGAGTTGGAAGGGTAAAATTGAGTTTGTGGTGAATAAGTACATTATTTAATTTCGTTCATCCATTTCCAGGCTGGATCGCCCTTACCGACGCCGTGAGGTGATATCGAAACAAGTGATCATCATTAGATGTGCTTTACAGAAGTTGACACGATTCTCCAACCTCTCTGTGACACATTCCAGGGCCTCCAAATACTCTATGGAGTCAACTTCATATGTTTGCTCCAAGTCAACTGGAAAGAAACAAATGAGACAATTAATAAAGAAATAACGCATTTATGCAACTTTATTATAATTAGTGGCTACTAGCAATTCTGTAAAGTGGTGCAGAAGATATATAAATCAGTATGTGCCTTGTACAAACCTAACCTGTGTTTGCTCTATAAACAGGCTTATGTTATATACAATGATATATTAAAATACTCTTCATCCTGTTAGCTGTTCAACTGTCGCTAACTAATCATAATTAGCTAATTCTTTTCGGCTGCTGAGAAAATTGTTAAGTTGGGTAGTTCTTTTCTAACAATAAACCTTTTAAGTTAAAAGTTTTTCAAAGTGCTCTCTTGAGTCTTGCAGGAATCTGTTGATACCAGAGTTGTTGTATATTAGATTGCTAATCCACTTTATAAGATTTTTTGGACAAAATAACTGTGCTTCCCTATAGAGAAGTCTTTAGAGTCCATGCTTAACATTTCTTGGAGGACTTCTCCAGGAACATGGGCCTCCACTAGAGCAACACTCTTCTGCATAATAGACATCCAGCCTAAAAAATGCAAAGCACTGGCCTAAGTGATCACAATATTTGTGCTAAACATGTTATTCTTTAGAAAGTCTTCACAGACTTCTAAAGAAAATCCATCACTGTCCCAGGAGAAAAATGGTTAGGTCCCCCCGATTGGGCCCAATACCAGGGATAAGAATGGCAGCCGTTTATGGCATATGTAATGATTGCAGTGTATTGATTCTTACATTCACTGAGCCATTTGTTAGGGTCCAGCATGAGGAACTGCTTGGTGATCTCCAGTTCCTTCAACAGCCATTCATATTTGGTCCTGACTTCAGCAATTCTCTGCTGACGATGCTCTAAGATTTTTATTTTGGAATTGAAATTTTGGGATGCCTCCTGAAAAGGAAAGGACAGATTTCGCTATCACATAGATAAGGAACAGAAACAACAAAATGTGATGTTTAAAACTATAATTGGCTTTTACAGCTAAAATGAATACCACAATTTAACTACTAAAATATAATAATGATATTACTACATGTCATAATAAGAAAATCTTGTCTTAGCTGTTACTACTAGTGATACTCAGCATACACGTCTCTCACAAAATGTACCAAGAGCCATTGAAAGCCATAAATATTTTGCTGAGCTACTAAACTGGACACGTTTCAGCTGGCTAAGGGTAAATCCTGAGGCACCAGAGGTTTTTGAGCAGGAACCTGGCATTCAACTTGATGCCTTTTACATTCCAAGGTCAATTTACCAACTTGAATGTGCTCTTAAAATACACAGGCTGGGTTTTATATTTGAATGGGAGCTTCGACTCAAGCATCAAGTAGCAGAAATCATTTTTCTAATAAGGTGGTTCTAGTAAGTAAGATTTTGATTGTTCTCAGATAACCAGTTGTATCTAGGGTTGCCACCTTATTTTTTTCAGTGAAATCGGGCAAGGGGCGGTTTGGTGATGTCGGGGGGCTGGGTGTGTGACATCAGGGCGGCACTAATGACGTTGCAATCAGCAATTGGCTGATCACCATGTCATTCACTTCAATGTCATGCCCAGATTTCCTATTTTCCAAAAAACAGGCTGTCCAGGTGAAATCTGGACAGGTGGCAACCCTGGTTGTATTGTTCAACCATACAATGTAGCCATCCATGAAAAATGCCAGTGTAAAAATTGCCAGCAATTGTTTTCTGTAAACAACATGGCACAACCTTATCTCTATATGAATAATTATGCATCATTTCTTTTATTATTTTGTTGCCAGATTACAACTTCGGCCTTTAATATTTCCGCTGCTATTGCAGCAAGTTTTCTGTTTAAGGCTGTAAATAGTGATGGGCGAATTTGCGCCGTTTCGAAAAAATTTTGACGTCGTCGTCCGTTTTTGAAGCCGGGCGAATCGCACAAATTCGCCGCAAATTCGCGCCTGGCGAATAAATTCGCCCATCACTAGCTGTAAACAGAGACGAATGTGAAATATGACTTTTTTTTACCAATTTTTGGTATAATGGCATCCTTTGAAGAAACAAATGTGCACAGTACAAGACTGTTAAACTACAAGTGTCTGTCGCTAACATCAATTGACAGAATTCATCTTTTTCAATTATTGGAAACAGTTGTCAACCATTAACAATATGCACATGTTTTTATCATATCACCCCTGAATCAGTTATTTGGTCAATGGTGACCATAAGCATCAGAACCATATTTAAACTCCTGATAACTCTCAGAAAATATTTTGTCGATTCACTTATGTCAATATTCTTGAGATCCTTCAGAGCTTCACATCCTACAGCTAGTAAATAAATATACCTTTACTATTATCACATTAGCATTGCTCATGGCATAATACAGCTATAAAATATTAGTGAGCTAAAACCTATTATGGCGATCAACTTTAGACTGGTAGGGGGTCTGGGCCCACTGGGGCTTCCAGATCAGGGGCCTGCACAGCCCCCCAGGCCCCAGCCACAAATCCCTGTGTCCCCCCCCCCTTCTACCCCAGCCAGCGAGTACTTTCTTCAATGCAAGTTATTTCTTCATGCATTGGGGGGAGGTCAGGACAGAGCAAAGAGTCCTGCCAGCCCCTCCAATATGGACAAAAGATCTGCATCTAGGAGTATCATGGCATGTACTGAGACTTTACAAAACATAAGAATGAATAAAAAGTGAGCAAATATTTTTTTTTGTTTAGCTCTAAACCCACATTTTGATAAATCTGCCCAAAAATGTATTTAAATGTAGTGTATATAATTATATACACTACTTTTATATATAATCTGTACTGAATGCATGATGCTGCCACTTTGCAGAGTGATTTGTCTAAGTTGGAAAACTGGGCAGCAAACTGGAAAATGAGGTTCAATGTTGATAAATGCAAGTTATACACTAAATGGCAGTGTGTTGGGGGTTTCCTTAAATGAGAAGGATCTAGGGGTTTTTGTAGATAACAAATTGTCTAATTCTGGGCAGTGTCATTCTGTGGCTACTAAAGCAAATAAAGTTCAGTCTTGCATAAAAAAGTACATTAACTCAAGGGATGAAAACATAATTATGCCTCTTTATAGGTCCCTGGTAAGGCCTCATCTGGAGTATGCAGTGCAGTTTTGGACTCCAGTCCTTAAGAGGGATATAAATGAGCTGGAGAGAGTGCAGAGACTAAGTGCAACTAAATTGGTTAGAGGGATGGAAGACTTTAATTATGAGGGTAGACTGTCAAGGTTGGGGTTGTTTTCTCTGGAAAAAAGGTGTTTGCGAGGGGACATGATTACACTTTACAAGTACATTAGAGGACATTATAGACAAATAGCAGGGGACCTTTTTACCCATAAAGTGGATCACCGTACCAGAGGCCACCCCTTTAGACTAGAAGAAAAGAACTTTCATTTGAAGCAACGTAGGGGGTTCTTCACAGTCAGGACAGTGAGGTTGTGGAATGCACTGTCGGGTGATGTTGTGATGGCTGATTCAGTTAATGCCTTTAAGAATGGCTTGGATGATTTTTTGGACAGACATATTATCAAAGGCTATTGTGATACTAAGCTCTATAGTTAGTATAGGTATGGGTATATAGAATTTAATCAAAAGTAGGGGGGGTGTGTGTGTATGGATGCTGGGTTTTCATTTGGAGGGTTTGAACTTGATGGTCTTTGACTTTTTTCAACCCTATTTAACCATGTAACTATTTGAAGCAACGTAGGTGGTTTTTTACAATGAGGACAGTGAGATTGTGGAATGCACTGCCGGGTGATGTTGTGATGGCTGATTCTGTTAATGCTTTCAAGAGTGGCTTGGATGATTTCTTTCACAGACATAATATCAAAGGCTATTGTGATACTAAACTCTATAGTAAGTATAGATATGGATATATATATCATTTATGTGAAAGTAGGGAGGGGTGTGTGTATGGATGTTGGGTTTTCATTTGGAGGGGTTGAACTTGATGGACTTTGTCTTTCCGATTTAACTATGTAACTATGTAACTATGAATAGCTGCACTATATTTACCTCTTCCTTAAATACACACAAGCATGAGCATAATATTATTATGTTGGCATTGCTTCTGCATTTTTCCCTATACCCTTTTTTGGTTATGTCTATTATAGGTCCTTATTTTACAGCACAGTGATTAGCATCTCTTGCCTATCAATTCTATTTAGGGTTCACTGATTGTAACTGAACCATGAAATAAATATTTATTCCTTGGGCCACAATATCCAACAAAGCAAACTATATGGACCTTAATACTCTGTTCCCCAAATGATATGTGTTACAGAAGAGGAATAAAAAAATAAAAGTAGAATAACACCAATGTAAATGTATAACTAAGGTAGGACTAACCTTGCAGTCTTCACTGCGGCGTCTCTGGAGCCTTTCAACATCATCTATTTCATAGACCTTAATCTCAAATGGTTCTCCAAGGCTTCTCTGTCCATTGCACATTGGCCCATCAACCCAGCGAACTCCAGGGCTATTGGCTGGCTTTCGAACAGGGGAGGTAGCATCAAGGGATAAAGCAGGTACAAGTCTCCGTCTCTGTGATCCTGCCATTCAAAAAGATTAAATTACATTTTTAGAGACTGTCATTAGTAAACATTATGAAGTTCCTGATTAACCATAATTTATTTTGGGAAGAGGTAACCGAACCAAAATGCTATATATTTTTTTTTTCCTTTATGAACAAGGATGTGGGATTCTATGGCATTGGCTAAGGGATACTATATAATTTTAAGATAGAGTGGATTGCTTTTTGGCAAAAAATAAAAGCCCAGGTGTGGAATAAATGGGCACATATAATTGAGGATGGGGTCTAGAAGAACCGCAAATCTGTGTTTATTTTTTAGTTAATTTTCTAGTATTTTTCTAATCCAACTGAAGGAGTTCATGTCAACAGGGTGGGTATATTTTTTTTTTATTATGCCCAAAGTATGTTTTCTTTAAATAGCCTACACAAAATGTTGCATTTGATGAAATGTTATCATTACCATTAATCAGTTCACCTCAGCCAGAACACCTAAAACAAAAGAAATACTGAGGTTTTTAAGGTTAGCACAGAATCAAACCCTTTAAGCTTTCACTAACGTTAGGTTTCCGATGCTTTAAAATATGACAGACTATGGAGGAAAGATTTTGTGTGCTTGTCTGGATGAGCTCACTTCCACTAAATATTGCTCATTTCACTCTGCAAATTGCACACCGCGGATCCATTACTCAAATATGCAAGAAAAAGGAGCAGGATAAGTATGCACAAAATACACTTATGAACTCATCATGATCTCAACCCTTTTAATCAAACAGCCCTATCAATAACTAAAGCATTATCATTCATACTTCCAATTGAACACTCACCAACAAAATCACATCACTTCATTCTATACACTTAAATAATGACTTGAACAGTAGGAAAGAGCTGGCTCCTCCACTTTTAAGAACCATTGGAGTCTATATAGATTTGTTAAATGTATAGGTATAGTATCTTTTATCTGGAATGCTCAGGACCTACGGTTTTCTGTATAAGGGATCCTATTGTAGAAGATCTGATTGTTTTGCCACCAATATGAATTCATGCAGCTTAGTTAGGATCAAGTACAAAGTACTTTTTTTTTATTACAGAGGAAAAGAGAAACATTTTTAAAAAGTAGAAATATTTGCTTAAAATTGTCTCTATGGGCCTGATTTGTCAACGTTCAACAGTCAAGTTTTTTAAATCTAAAACTCACAAATTTAAATTCGAGATTTTGTATCTAAAACTCACAAATTTGAATTTTAAAGTTAAATGAAGTCCAAAAACTCGAAAAACTTGAATTAATAAATTCTGCATCTAAAAGCAGGAGGATTTATGTAGAAGTAAATGAGAGCTGTCCAAGGCAAAATCTCCTAAAGTCTTAGTTTTTCCAGTTTTTTGAGTGTATAGGTCTGCTGAAAATGATGAGTAGAATGCGAATTTGATGATTACATGTTTTTTTTCACGATTTTATTTGATCAAGTTTTTTTACATTCAAAATTTAGAAATAATAAATGAGTAAAAATGTAAGGAAAATATAGAGTTTATACAAAAAAAACTCTTAAATTCACAAATTTAAAATGTGATAAGTCTATACAGAAAATGGCCCTGTCTGTAATTTGGTCCTTTCTAGATAATTGCTTTCTGGATAGGGAATTGTACTGTGCAAAAAAGTCCAAATAATCACCATATTTGTCAATAAAATAATTACTAGGTTGGAGAAAGTTTTAACCATACAGACACATTATATTTCATTTTAGCAGTGGCTCTAATCAATTTAGTAGTTTTTTTTCTTTTTTTTTTTATAAAATTGTATATTCTTTTAAATTTTAATAATGTATTCAAATGAGTTATATAAGGAGACACGCAATGCGTTAACCTTGAAGTAAATAAATTCTATAGTACAAGTATATAAAATAGCCATTCATAGATACAGTGCATACCATATGCTTAATATCCACAAATAAAATGGGAAGTGGGCTATTTCAGCAGGGAAGGATCCCTTGTGTGTAGGGGTTCTACTTAACATAACAATATGGAAATGTGCAAATCTACTGTACACAATAACAAACTACGGCAGGTCTGGCATTGGTAAAGGACTGCACTATATACTTTACACCAGGGATCCCCAACCTTTAGAACCCGTGAGCAACATTCAGTAAAAAGGAGTTGGGGAGCAACACCAGCATGAAAAATGTTCCTGGGTACCAAATAAGTGCTGTGATTATCCATTTAGTAGCCCCTATGTGGACTGCCAGCCTACATCGAGGCTCTGTTTGGCAGTACAACTGTTTTTTATGCAGCCAAAACTTGCCTCCAAGCCTGGAATTCAAAAATAAGAACCTGCTTTGAGGCCACTGGGAACAACATTCAAGGGGTTGGAGAGCAACATGTTGCTCACGAGCTACTGGTTGGGGATCACTGCTGTATACTATACTCATTGAGGGGACAAAGAGATTTACGTGTAGTGAAGAATACCATTCCCAAGCCACTGGCAGTGTCATATATGCAAGTGACTGGATGCAAAGTATTCGTGATTCTTAAGACATTTATCCATTACAGCCACTTAAAAACACAACAATGAGCACAGTGTTTTAGAGCAAGTATGGATCTGCCCTCTGCAAGGAGCCATGTTTTGATTTATGTTGATCATTTCTGACAGGAAGCTTTTGAGACCATAATAGTCATAAATACTTGTGACAAGGTTGCCTGACCTGAAATGAGCAAATCTTCCCTGGCACAATCTTTAGCACACATTGAATTGAGCACTGCAGGAGCTGAAGCTCAGGGGCTCTTAACACCAATAAATAGAATGGGATTCTTTCTCAAACTGCATGGCCTTTTTTTGTGATTAGCTAGAACGGGAAAAATCCTATTTGTAAAATGGTGTTGATGCCTTTGATCCGGTCTTTACTGTATTGCCACAGGGCCTTCAATTCTGAGCAATCCAAGTGACCTTCTGCAATATGGGGAATTATTTATCTCCAAACCACAGGCACAACATGTAAGATTAACATTTCTGTAAAGTAGCTAAAAAGAGAGAGTTTTCCACTGTTGTTATTTTGAACAAAACGCTGAGAAACAATCCACTGCTAATTATTTCACCAATAAATATCATACATTTTTTTATCAGTAAATATTAAATGTACGTTTTTACTGAACTGACACAAGCTAATGTCATACTAAGTGTTTTTTCACTGAGAGAAAACAAAGAAAATCATTATTTAAGACACACACTAACATACTGTATCTTGGACAGTCCCAGCAAACGGACTGATAAATTGGTACCTAAAAACTGTTGTGGTTTTTCTTACCCACTTGCAAATAGAAATACATATTTAAAGGAGAACTAAACCCTAAAAAATTTACAATTTATATACTAAACTTATTGCACCAGCCCCAAGTTTCAGCTTCTCAATAGATGCAATGATCCAGGACTTCAAACTTGTCTAAGCTAAGCATAGGGATCTCATGAGGTTGGACTGTAATATAAGCTGATGCTACAGGGCTGATCATTAAATCCTGATGCTAATTGCATTGGTTTCTGTGCTGACATTTAATAATTATCTGTATTAATTACTAATCAGCCTTGTATAGTGACATTTCTATTCTATGTGTACTGTATATTATGAGTGGGTAAGTAACAGCAGCACAGAGCATGTGCAGTGAATCAGCAGAAAAGAATATGGGGAGCTACTGGGGCATCTTTGGAGACACAGATCTTTACTGCTAAAGAGCTGTGGTTGCCTTGGGCTGGTACAGAAGCACACAACATAATGTACAACATTTCTAGCTACTTCTTTAGTTTAAAAGGAGTTTCACTGTAATGCCAGTGACTAGCACCAGTAAATTGCAAATATACATCCTGAAAAAACTGTTTACTTTTTACACCAGACCAGTGAACATTTTACACCATACATTAAAGAAATATTATGGTGATATATCATATGGCAAAATTTGGAAAGTTGAAAATCATGGGCACATTGTCCCTAAAAATAATGCATTTAAGCTGCATTCTGCTGCATGACTGCCCAGGAACCAGAGTAGTCTGCAGCATGCAACCAATTGAACTCCTATCTAGCCATACAGTCTTGGTTAATCTATGTTCAATTTCTAAGGAGGGCAATCCCGAGAACAATGAGCGGTCACTTCATGAATTTGTCCATCTACTGTAAGTTCACGCAATTTCTTTCTGCTACAAATGCTTTTTCAGGAATAACTGGCCCTCCAATCTGTTCACAATTAAGTTAAACACTCAGTTTTGTGTAAAATTCAAATGAACACTTGTAGTGATAACTACCTAGAATAGGTTGCATATACATTTTGGGATACGTCCAATAGGTTTTTTCCATTAGCAAGTCTTTGATTCTAATGATTCTTTTTCTATTAGAAACTGTATAGTAGAAGACCAAGGGGGGAATGTAATATAAATCGCTAACAGAAAAACTATTCGCAATGCGAAAAGTTATGCCTTTGCGCGAACAAATTTTGCTTGCGCAAATTTAATATAGCTTTTGCGAACGCGGAAACTGTTTAGCGACCACTTCCGACAATGGAAGACCATTTGCGAATTTTATAGTTTGCGACAATGCGCAGTCAATGTAATAAAACATCTTACTGAAAAAGTCGCTATGTTTGCTCCAAAAGATTACGACACCTTCAAGCACTTCTTAAGAGTGCGCAATTACAATTCACAATAACAGTTTAAGGAACAATATTACATTACGAGATGTGGATTTTTAGTCTTATCGGTGCAAATAGTTTTGCACTTTGCAACTTTAATTACATTCCCCCACAACTGTGAACCAACCTCCTGCTTGGCCAATCATCATGTGTTTCTCATCTGATACACAGACAGACAGGGGATCTTATTCAAGTAGTTAGATCAGCTATTCCTTGGGGTTCGGTTGCCAAGTCCCTATTATAATTCGTCACTTTAATTTGAAGGTTAACACATAACACAACAGGAGAGCTCTGTATATCACAATGAGACCTGTGGCCAGTCATTCAGCAACAAGGCTAAAACTGCAACATGGGTCTGTAACACTTTCATAGAAATTGAGGAGAAAGTCAAGGGGAAAATGTCAAGAGGAAAATATCTATTCTGTTTATTTATTATTTTACAGACAATGGTACTCTGTGATAATATGCAATTGGCCTTTATGGTTATTGGATGAGTTCACTTTTTGTTCTACAGCACTCCAGTTTGAACTAAGATGTGGAATGGAATAGGTAGTATTTTAAGCAGGGCCGGCCAAGGTATTTTGGCACCCTAGGCAAAGGCTTCAATCAGTGCCCCCCCATCCAATCCTGCATTTCCCACCTTACCATTCATATTGCCCCCTGTACCTGTGCCAGCACCTATCATATTGCCCCCATTTGTACCTGTGCCAACAGCAGTCAATCACTGAGATTCTCCCCAATCACCCCAATTTGTACCTATGCCAGCGGCAGCCAAAAAAATCCATCTTATTGCCCCTAATTTGTACTTGTGCCAGCAGGAGCGAAAAATCATCATCATTTCATCATCATTTATTTATATAGCGCTGTCAAGATACGCAGTGCTTTAAAAATCCATCATATTGCCCAAACATCTGTGTACCTGTGCCAAGAGCCAACATATTGCCCCATATACCTGAGCCAGCAGCAGCCAATCCCTCATATTGCTCCCAATCTGTACCTGTGCCAGCAGGAGCCAAAAACCCATCATTATTGCCCCCAAATATGCATCTGTGCCAGCAGCAGCCAAATATCCATCATAGTGCCCCAAATCATCTGTTTACCCGTGCAAGTAGCAGCCAAGATATTGCCCACAAATATGTACCTGTTCCAGCAACTGCCAAGAGGGAGGTGGGGAGTGATTCTGCCTGCAGATACGAATCACGTGCAAGAGGGGGTTGGAACAGCTGGTTTATAAAATTGAAAAACTATTAAAAGTCAGGGTTCAAAAAAGAAAAAAAATTCCCCTTAAAAGTGCGCCCCCCCATGATTGCACCCTAGGCGGGCGCCTACTCTGCCTAGCCCTAGTTCCGTCCCTGATTTTAAGTTTAAAGGAGAATTCAAGCTTAAGTAAAGAAATAGGGTAGAAATGTTGTACATTATATTTTGGGCTTCTATACCAGCCTAAGGCAAGGCTTGCAGTAAGTATCCGTGTCTCCAAGGATGCCCCTGTATCTCCCCATTTCATGTTCTACTGATTCTGTTATGCTGCTGTCACTTACTGAGCTTAGGGACTGACACACAGAACACAATAGAAATATAACAATAAAAGGTAGTAAATATTTGGTTATTGGTACCTGGCAGCTCAGAAATCATCAGCATTAGCATTTATAATAATAATCAGACCTGTAGCATCAGTTTATATCACAGGCAAACCTCAGTATATGCTTGCTGATTTGTGATGACCCCTAAGCTTAGCTTTTCAACAGCTGCTCAAAGCTCACTGAGCATGTGTGTGTCATAGACACTCCCAACAGAATCCAAGATGGGAAACTCCTGTGACAACTTCGAAGGAAAATTTTTTACTGTAGAGAAACTGGCCCTTTAGGTTGGTTCAATAAGTCCTGTATATAAAATATGGAATTTCTAGCCATATTCGTTCATAGAGTTTAGTACTACTTTAATGGGGGAACATCAACTATATCATTCATCAGCTTAATCACTGTGGGTTGATCGTTGCAAAGCCAATAAAATATTTAAAGCTTGGGGCTACATACTAAAATTCTATGGTTTTAGAGGTGTACACAATAAAATAGCACACATACCATGGGGGAATGATGTGCCAATATGCCATGGGTTTTCCCTTTTTACACATCAATACAAATACCAGTGCCTCACCTACTATGATTAAGTTATATAGTCTTATGAAAGTCAGTTCAGTGGTTATTCATAAATGACGCAATAGCTGTGTGTGATATATATATACTGTATATATTTCTATATCATTGCAATTCAACTTTATACATCACCAAGAAAAACATTTATGCAACAAATTCACATAAATAGACCTATATTTGCCAAAGTACTGTACCTGCATTTGATCGTTTCTTTGATGTTTTAAGACTCCGACACCTTCCACTTAGGGAACTACTGTTTTCACTCATAGAGTCTTGGGCAGAGGATCCGCTTCCTGTAGCTTCACTGTCTCTCATCATGCTTTCATAGCCACTACTTCCTCCACTGTGGTAAAACAGTGCAGTTTTTCCCATTGCCGGAGGAAGTTCTCCACTTAACACACTGCTGTTGTCACTGCCATGACCACTGCTGCATCGATGAGGCTTTCGAGGGGGTGTAATTTTGCTATAAGGGGAGGGTAAAGTATGAACAACTGGTTTATCTTCTCCATGTAGAGGGCCACGCTCATCTGAGTCAGTATTTGCATGTGAATGCACACTTCTACTACCAACCGTTCCCTGAAGCAACTCTGAAATCCTCCCATTAACTGCTCTTAGTGGCAACTTAGAAGCAAGTCCAGAACCTTTACTCCGACTGAGTGATTGTGTTGACCAAGAAATATTTTTTCCATTTGGCGGCAAGCTTGAACTTCGACCAACAGACTGTGGGAGTGATTTTGTAGAGAAACTTAGAGTTTTGGTAGTAGATGCTGACAGACTCCTAGCTTTGGGGTTAGCAAGAAGAAGCTTGCTCACAGCTGATATTTTACAAGGGCTAGATTTAGGAGAAGCACCAGCTGACTGTGAAAGTGATGAGTTTATTGGGGAAGACATGGTGCTTCGATTAAGGCTCCTTCCAGATCTTGGTAGGGTACTGTCTTTACTAAAGACCATTCGTGAACTGACTGAAGAAAGGCTTCCTGCCCTTTCTAAAGACAGACATTCATAATGACTCACATTGGACCTTCCCAGTGAATTAGTTCTGCTGGCTAATTGTTCAAGTTTGGCACTGAATAATTTGCTGCTGCTGTTGCTTTTAGCATCTGTACTCAATCCTGCCAATTTAATGCTAAGTTCATCGGGAAGACTGGGTAAGGAAGACAAAGAATGTTTAGATGGACTGCTACCATGGTGCTGTGGGCTAGCTCTGTTTTTCTGATCTAGACTTGATTTCCTTATTGGAGGCAAAGGTGGTGTTCCTTTGGGGCGAGTGAGGGCACAATGTTTTGGAGATGCAATTCTTCTTTCAAGTGTAGACTTGGAGAACTGTTGCATGGTAACAGAACTACCTGTGTTACTATCAACATAATTACTAAAAATATCGTCTGCTTCTTGATTTCCTGACTTTTCTGACACTCTTGGAAGGCTTCCAAAATGATCACTTAAATGAACTCTACTCTGAGTGTTTAATGCCATTTCACACCCATCCACTATTCTATTTATATTGTCTGGCACTGGTGAAATGCTCCCTTCTCCACTGCTGCTACTTAATCTGTCTGACTTTTTGTGATTTCTGTCTTGTTCATGGTCAGTTGTACTACTTATGGCATCTGCTATTTGTCCATCACTTGAATTGGTACTGTCCCTTTTTACATCATCCTCACGTTTTAGCCATGGATCATCATATGTGGGTTCTACTTTACAGTTAGAATCATAATTTTCTTGGTGCTGGGATGGTTTCTCAGAATGACTTACACCTTCATTACACTCCTGAGATTTAAAGGGGCTAACTGCAATACAAGGATATAATGTAAAGTTTGTTTTCATTGGAATGCAGCTTTCACAACCACTTAAACTTGAAGATTTTGATATAGTAATGGTAGTTTTCCCTACAGTGGATATATTGCAGCCCTTTAATGGTGATGCATTGATTTTACAATCTTCTGCCAATTCTGGGTGTTCCTCTATATTCTCTGTTCCTGAATTGTGACTGTTGCTGGTACATTTTACACTTATATTCTGCAACGCTGTTGTAAATTCAGAAATAGGAGGATCGGCCATAGCTTCACCATGTCCATAACATGCCTGGGCAATAAAACTGTGACATGATTGTTCACTGTCACTGCCAGTGCTCATTTCACTTAACCATGAGCTTATTGATGAACGTCTGCTGCATTCTTCCTGACATTTTTCCTCTAAAGGTGTCTTAGGGAGGGGCAAAAACTGTTTGATGCTGACTTCTGAAACAGGAGCAAGATTTGAATAAGACTCAAGATCCTCACTTATGCTACTGATAATGCTTACAGGTCTGGAACCAGAAGCCAAAGCCTGGACAGAGCAGTCACTATTAAAGCTGATAATGCTTGTAGGACGTCCATTGTCAAGGACTCCACTTATTGTCAGTTCTTCAACTAAGGTAAACACTAACTCATCCTCGCCATTAAGCTCCAGTGGTTGCTGAACTGTGACCATTGTGGTGCTAAGAACTTCTTTTTTTGATGTTGTAGAATTGTTTGTTTGTTGATCAAGAAGTATGGCATCTGCAGAAATACTTGAAGATGTAGAAATTGATCTTTTCATGACCTGTGGGCTCATCCCAACTGGGGGAGTGCGGATTTCTGGTTGTGGCAATGAGTCTGATATGTGTGATACAGAGTCTTTAATATTCATGGAAGGACTGGTATTAGGTATTACTCCCTTTTGTGTATAGACCTTGCACCTTTGAGAAGGAGAGTTTGGTGGTTTATATTCTGAAGTCTTAGAAAGACTAGCAATACCCAATCTAGGTGATCCCATTGCTCTTGGTTTTCCTTCTATGAATCCAAGACTATTTAAACTTTCTCTGCTGCCCTGTAAGTTGTTATTCTGACATAGCTGTGAATGGCTACTTTGAGCTCCACAGCTACCTGTTACACTACGGGGAGAAGATGGGGTAGAATTATCAGTTATGTGTCCAGATGGTGCAGCTGTGTGATTTATTTGCTCTTTGTATGCTGTGCCACCCGAACACTCCCTGCTATCATTGTCAGAAGACTGATTTTCAGGAATGGTTTCCTCTGTTTTTGTTTCTGCTGTGTTCGTGGGTTCAGTTACTTGTGCTAATCCAGATCCTTTTGTAGTCTGATCTAGACTATATGGAACAGATATTTCTTCAAAAGGAAACCTGTTTGTTTCCTCACTTCCGTCAATGCAATCTAGTCTTTCCTGCAGTTCTGCAAAAGTATTACATTTTAAGCAATCTCTCTCGGGTTTGTTTGGGCCTGATTCACATATTTCCTCACATTTTGCTTCATTTTTTGTCTTCTGCAACACTGGAACTATTGGAACAAAGTCAGGAGGTCCTTCATTATCAGTCAGCTCTTTATCTGACAAAGCTGTTCCATTGGGACCTACATAAATAACTGTATCACAGGATTGTTCACTGCTTGATGAGTAATCTGGGTCACTAGATAAACTTAGAAGAGGGAAATCAGGGTCGACCACATTTCTCGAATGGAATGGTCTTAGCTGAGTTGGCCTTCGCATGCGTCCTTCCTCGCATGAGCTCTCACCTCCAGAAGAACTTGATGTGTACTACAGGTTACAAAAATAAATAAAGGTATGACACTTACAAAATATATAAAATGATGACAAATAGCACAGGAACATTTTAATAGATTTACTTCAAAGGGAGAAATGTAATAAAATTCACAAAGAGAACAAATTTGCGAATAAAAATGTGCATATTGCAATGTAATATTCTTCATTAGGCTTTTATTGCATAGCGAATCTAAATTGGAAACCTTTAACACATGCTTGAATGTTGCATAAACTTTTGGAACTTAACTTTTTCATTATAAAGTTTTCTTATATACACTATGCACTATGGTAAACTATAACATTTGCAATCTCTATCCTACTGTCATGTGTTTGCAAAGGCAATATTTTCACTTTGTGAACATTTATTAGTTTTGTGAACATTTATTAGTATTGTGAACATATTATGGGCGATTTTTGAGTCAGCAGCCAATATTACATTTCCCCAAAAGTCTGTAATTTATTCAAAAGCTCTACGGGTGTTTCATTCCTATTTTTACGTTTCAGTTAGATACAGGTGATTATGGCAAAATGCACCACTAAGTTGCCACGTTTTTTCATTTGTTCATACAGTGTTTATGGAAACAAGAAGGTCACTCATGAACAAGTCTGTATGTTCTCTGTGCTGCTGCAGGCCACTAAATATTCCCCTGCATGCTGGGCCACTTAATTATAATGCATGTAATGCATGATGCAGGTGGAGAGTACTGCCAAGGGCAGCTGTGGCAGAATGCTTGCCTTTGCTTTGCAGCAAAGTTTGAAGGGGGACTCCTGCATGCCATCAGATTTATAAAACATTTTTTTGTAATTAAAATATTAATTTGACTGAAAAAATTGTCTGATAATGATCTCGTTATTAACGTAATATACACAATATCTTAGTGTGAATGTTGCAACTTATAAGACATATATTAAAATACTATTACTATTACTGAAAATGAAGGTTTAAAATGTAGTATGGACTTATTTATATAATCCAAAAAGATTTTAATTTTAATGAGCCTATACTGCAAAAATGTAAAAATACAAAAGAGGTAAACATTATATGGCAGCCCTATCTATTTAACTCAACTTACTCAGAGCCTTCTCCCCTGTAGGTTTTATAGTTTTAAACTGTATGATCACAAACTTGTAGCTAAAACTCCTATTTTTGCTGTATGCTATTATACTAAATAAATTAATACTAACAAAAAGGGCCAATCCCTATAGGATAAACTATAGTGCATGGAAATTGAGTACAGCTTTCCAAAAGGATAAAACTTTACATGGAAAAGTTGCAACATGTTAAATATATTGAAAAAAGGCACAGACTTAGCTTCCAGCATATTGCTCTGTTGGAATAAGATAAATAAAAATGAATGAATTTAGGTTGTATCCTTAACCTATGCACATTTACAGAACTCCTTTCATGATTTCCCTTACCTTGGTTTTCTTCTTCTTCATTCTCAGCACACGGGAAGCAATCTGGATAGTAGAAAGTGTCTCTGTGTAGTTGCCCGCAGCAGCCGAAATGTGAGCTATCATGGTAGTGCGGCAGTTCATATTACCCAGAGACTCCCTGAGCAACATTGTGAGCTTGCTCTCTCTGCAGAAACAAAATGAATTAAGGCTGCATTAGTTAACCATGTTTCACTCGTACTGTCATGATGTGACTTCAGAGGTCTGCGCTGCCCCCCCCCCTTCTTAATGGCATGCTAATCAGTATTATGCTACAGATTCACATGATGCTATGTCTGGGGATGAGAAAAATAGTCACAGGTCAGTACAATTTGCATCATTGATTCCAGTCACAGGACCTGATGCTATAACTGATTCTTGTATTAAATCACCCAAAAATAGAAAAAACACCCATTAACCTTTGTTTTGATCTCTTATGATAGTTTGCCTGATTTTTTAGTATATTTACAGTATATTGTGGTTTTGAATGTTTGTCATTTATTCTTTACAAAAATTATTTATTTACCAATTGTTGTCTTTAACAGTTAACAGTAATACCTTAAAAGCATTTTAGCCTTTGCTAATATCATATTTTCTTTGCATGGCCATAGTTTAACTTCCTGAAATTGATATTCTATACTATGTAGCATCAGCAGTTTGTACAGTACAATTTCAAGGCCATACATTACCACAATTCTATATCATGTCCCCAAGGTCAGAGATCAGTTGCTTTCAGCATAATAGCCAGCTAACTACAGTCATATGAAAAAGTTTGGGAACCCCTCTCAGCCTGCATAATAATTTACTCCACTTTCAACAAAAAGATAACGTGGTATGTCTTTCATTTCCCAGGGACATCTGAGTACAGGTTTGGGACCTGTTATCCAGAATGCTCGGGACCTGGGGTTTTCCGGATAATGGATCTTTCCGTAATTTGGGTCTTCATGCCTTAAGTCTACTAGAAATTAATTTAAACAGTAAATAAAACCAATAAGCTGGTTTTGCTTCCAATAAAAATTAATTATATCTTAGTTGGGATCAAGTACAAGCTACTGTTTTATTATTACAGAGAAAAAGGAAATCATTTTTAAAAATTTGGATTATTTGGATAAAATGGAGTCTATGGGAGACAGTCATTCCATTTCTGGATATCGGGTTTCCGTATAAGGGATCCTATACCTGTACTGGGAAAAGATTTTAAGTGAATATTCAGTTGTATGAAATTAAATCAAATGTGAAAAACTGGCTGCACAAAAATGTGGGTACCATTGTAATTTTGCTAATTTGAATGCATGTTACTGCTCAATACTGATTACTGGCAACACTAAATTGGTTGGATTAGCTTGTTAAGCCTTGAAGGGCCATATTTATGTGTTATTTCAGTTTTGCTAATGAAATTGCATTTTCAGTCTCAGTTCATCAAAGGCTATAGGAGGCATCTAGAGACTGTTACATTTGCAAAAGGAGGCTCAACTAAGTATTGATGTAATATCTCTGTTGGGGTGCCCAAATTTATGCACCTGTCTAATTTTATTATGATGCATATTGCACATTTTCTGTTAATCCAATAAACGTTATGTCACTGCTGAAATACTACTGTTTCCATAAGGCATGTTATATATTAAAAGGAAGTTGCTACTTTGAGAGCTCAGCCAATGAAAAACAAAACTCCAAAGAATTAAGAGGGGTTCCCTAACTTTTTCATATGACTGTATAGCCATGTAGCTTTTTTTTTTTTGACAGAGGAGAATGGCCTGTAGTGAACCTAATTTTTAATCAACTCCTTTCTTATGTGGATATGTTATGAACTTAATATTACAGACCATATATGGAGGCCTTCCATACAACAAACAATAGGCATTTGGGGATACTGGGGGTTACATTTCAGAAACAGCTGGATTAATAGAGGTTGGATTTAATTTTAGACTTTACAGTAAAAATGAATAACAGGTAAGATAAAGTATTACTTTCAGTAGATCTATATTTCTCATGGGTTTAAAACCCAAATGTATAGAGTGACCAGAATATCTGCAGTGAACACAGTTTTGACCATGCCCATTTTGGCCACACCCCCTAAATACCACATCCATTTGTCAAATTCCAGAAATTTTGAACACATTTCTGGGGGTTTTATGGCCATATTTATGTGTTATTTCTGTTTTGCTAATGAAGGTGAAATTGCATTTTCAGTCTCAGTGTCAGGAGCCTTTGCAGTAAAGTAGTTTATAAGTTATGGGATCCGTTTTTATATTATTATATTCATTATATAATTTAATAATATCATAATTATATATATTTATAATTTATAAGCATTTCCAGATAGCATAAATAAAAATATTCAGTTAAATAAAAGTGACAAGTGTCTCTTTAAGTGGAAGACTAGGATGGAAAAATAAAATTTAGCAGGGTCTCCTTTTAAATAGACCCAATTCTAATAATGGCTAGATAACTCAGGGGGAGGTTCAAAAGACACTAGAATTTGTGAAAGTAAGGACCTGATAATATTCATCCCAGGGTACTAAAAGAGCTCAGTTTTGTGATTGTGATACTACATTAATTCATTTTCTAGAATTCATTGATGTCTGACACAAACAGATTGGCGAATTGCTCCTGTGGTGCCATTGCTGTGATCCTGTTCCAAGCCTAAATACTATTATTTTGAATAAGAAACTGGAAAATAAATAGTAGAGACCTGAATAGAAACAAGAGCAGTAACAAGTAGCAATAACAATAAATGTGTAGCCTTACAGAGCATTTTTTTTTAGATAGGGTCAGTGACCCCCATTTGAAAACTGGGAAGAGTCATCAAAAAAAGACAAATAATTCAGAAACTATAAAAATTATAATGAATGCCAATTGAAAATTTGCTTAGAATTGGCTATTCTATAACATACTAAAAGTTTCCTTAAAGATGAACCACCCCTTTAATGAGGAGGTGAGTATGAACCTAGACGTTGGGCTGGCAGCATTTGATACAGTACCACACAGAACATTAGTGATTAAATTAATGAATGTTGGCTTGAACGGTATTGTACTTGGATAAAGAACTGGCAGAAAGATTGATTACAAAGAACAGTGGAAATGGAACATTTTCTGATTGAACCCATTTTTTTGTGGAGTACTGCAGGGGCCTGTACTTGGTTGTTAGACTTTTAATTTGTTTATTAATGACCTAGAGGCTGGCATTGTAAGCACAGATTCTATTTTGATGATGATACTAAATTGTGCAGTACCATATGTTCTATACAGGATGCTTATGCTTTGCAGAAAGATTTTACTAAATTGCAGAGATGGGCAGCTACTTGACAAATGAGGTTCAATGTTGATAAATGCAAGGTTATGCAATTTGGTAGGAATAACTAATTCTAGTTATAGACTAAGCAGTGGTGTGTTGGGGGGTTCTTAATTGAGAAGGATTTGGATATTCTTGTGGATAATAAACTGTGTAAATAAAGTGCTGTCTTGCATAAAAAAGTGTAATGAAAAATGAAAATGTAATTTTGTTCCCTGGTAAAAGGAATGAAACAATTAAACTATGAGGAAAAACTATTAAAGTTAGGGTTATTTTCTCTGGAGAAAAGGTTCCTGCAAGGAGATGTGATTATTCTTTACAGGTACATTAGAAGACATTATAGACAGATAGCAGGGGATATTTATTACCAGAGGCCAGTCCTGTGGACTTGAGGGACTGAAATATCATTTGAAGCAGTAAAAATGCGTTTTCACCATGATATTGTTATGGCAGATTGTATGAATGCAAATGTGACTTCTTGGACAAGAATAATATCCAGCTATAATGATCTCAAGATCTGCAGTTGGTTTAGTATATGTATTTGTATAAATGTTTTTATACTTTTTCAACCCAAATTAACCATGTAACTATGTAAGAACCATACATTTCATAACATAAAGAAGTATAACAAAGCAAACAACCCATGTGATTACAACAGTAGAAATATTTGTATTTCACAATGACAGGCAAACCACACAGATAAGCTTTTCCTAGTGATGCCTACAAAATAGAGCCAGAAGTGATTGAAAGCAACCAATGACATTTTGTTCATATATTTCCCAACTGAAAAAAACACAATAGTCAAAATGCACTTGACTTTTGTTTCCAAAATGGAGTGTATATTATAAAATTATAGCACTTGAAATAAAGCATTCATCATTTTGGGACTTATGTTTTAAATTCTCCAGAGTCCTGCTTCCAAAGGCTAGGTGATATGCCTCCAGCATTGTTTCATTGTTTATGTTGGGCCACCTATTTGTTTAGTCAATGTTTATGTGCATTGGTTTTAGAAATATCTTTCTTAGGTTACCAAACTTTACCATGTGCCCATGTCTAACCATGATCAGTCTAGCTGCCATCTTTATACTATTCACAGCTAGGTAAACATCATCTGCAGTAATCCTATCCCATCCAGCCTCTTGGTAGCATTGTTGGTAGATATTAATAATCTCCAACCTTGGTTTATAAATGCAGATCATCATTGTCCACTTTTCTTGTGTACCTGTTTTCTATAAAAGTTGCATGACTTGTTATATGTGCAACCACCTCATGGCACTGCTATACCAGTTCTTACCTACGCATATAGCTATAGTTTAACATGCACCTCCAGAATATTTACATATGTTTATATTTCAGTGTACCCTCTGCAGTGTTTTAAGATACTTTATTACACTATAATATGCTGTATAATAAGCACTGTCATTTTTATATTTTCCCCATTTTCACACCTAAAACTGAAGCTCAATAACCTGTGTCAATAGATTAATGAAGGAAGGTGTTTAGCTGCATGTCAAGCTACGCACTACATGGTACCCCAGGGTAACACGTGGTAAGAACAGAACACTAAGGTTTGTGCATCTTTATGTCGCTGTTGCTGTTTTTTCCAAGACCTAAGATGAGAACCGTTCATCGGTTGGAACTATACCTAGTAACTTTTTCTTGTTTAGTGTATTCGTGCTCTGTACATTAGCAAATCCTGGGGGAGCAGCATCAGGTCCCAAAAATGTGCTTTAATAAGATCTCCCAGATTTCTAACTATAACAAGGCTTCAACATACTGTGGGATGGATTTCCAAACACAGGTACTGACTTTCATCTGTGCTGTCCATACTAGTAAACTGTTGATTGGTTGCAGTTGGCTAGTAAGCAATAATGTTTATAAACGGGTTTTCTACAGTAAAGGAATACACATTCGCATGTGCCTGTGGATGCCTGTAAAAATATACTGTGCTATAACACAGCTGTTTCGTAACTGGTAAATCAAGCCAATGGATTATCCGCAACAAAACACTGCACATTTGTTATGTTAATAAAATGTAGGACAAATTACTTAGAACAATTTATTGTTTTCTTCTAGTGTCTCATTATCACAAAAAAATTTTACCTTAATCTAGAGATTAAGGAACTTGCAACGTTTCTATAGAAATTACCCATTTTGCATCAAGGAACGCAGTGGTGATTTAGAGCAGGTAATTGCATTTCTACGTATAACAAAAGGCACAGCTATGAAAACAAAGTTATCGAGATCTCCTGAGCATTAAGGAACCTGACAAGTACAATTTTTATTACTGGGCACCATAGAGATGAGCTGTGTGCTATGAAAAAGAATTTGCCTGTGATATTAATCCATTTACTTTACATAATTGTATTACCTTCAGATCTCATTAGTAAGTGGACAAGGTATAAACTAGCAATTTTGCTTTATGATACTTGAGATTCTTTTATGATTAAAAGTAGATTTGCAGTGCTTATGGCATCTAGAATTACAGGATTGGATTGTGATTGTGAAGGTTAAAAAAAAGGGGTGATAATTTCTTGATTGGAATTGTGTTCCAAAACAAAGCTAGTTAGAACATACCAAGGTTGAAAGTGACCAGTTGCAAGCACACGTATTTTTGAGACCTATGTTACTGTATGGGGTCTCATTGTAAGACCTCCTGGATATTTGCATTTTTTTGCAATCACAATCTTTGATATTAGGGAAGGAAAGTTAATTTCCTTTGAATCTATTCCTTAGAAAGAGCTGACCTAGAGGACGGTGCCGCATGGAATGTTATTCATGAAGTAAAGAAAGAAGAGTTCTAAGCCAGACACATCTCTTCATTGAACAACCTAGGTTTAACCTACTGTGTCTGAGAGAGAGAGGGTGTATAGCCTATAACAAAGGCAGTTAAACCTTCAAAAGAGAAGTGCTTTATATGAGGTTGAAATAGTTAGTTGAACGAATCCAAGATCCAAAAGTCTGATGATCACATCCTCAAGCAGTTAGCATCTTAGAATAATGTATCCTGGTAGCCGATATGCATAACCAAATGTTTATTCTGTCTTTGTGAACAACTATTAAAAGCACAACTAGACTTGTGCCACCTTTACACTTCCATTTGAGAAAAGGTGTATTCGATCCACAGACCTCAAACATTGTATGCAATTTGTAATGACTTAAAAAGTGAATTCACGCTACCTGGGAAGTCATCTTTTTATTTCTAAGTACAGTAGGTTCAAATCACACAGAAACAGCACAGGTATGGGATCCCTTATCCAGAAACTTGTTATCCAGAAAGCTCAGAATTACTATAAAGCCATCTCCCATAGACTGTATTTCAATTAAATAATGAAAATGGTTTCCTTTTCTCTGTAATAATAAAACAGAACCTTGCATTTGTTCAAAACTAAGATATAATGAATCCTTATTGGAGGCAAAACAAACCTATTGGGTTTCATTATTTTGTAGTAGACTTAAGGTACGAAGATCCAAATTACATAATATCCCATATCCAGATAACTGTGTGTGTGTGTGTGTGTGTGAATATTGCAGATTTGTCTGCACTTCAATGTACCACCTGTGGCTGTATTTGACAAGAAATTGCCCCATTCACTTACAGCTACGTCTCATCTGTTTATTTGTTAGGAATATCAATGTCTGGTGATAGATTGTAAGCCAAATCAGGGGCAATAAAGAATGTCTTTCTTTAAAATAAATATTGACAAATGTAGGCCAATAGCATCAGTCATTTTCCCTCTTAATAATAGCCTACACATGCGTTATTAGCCTTCTTAAAAACAAACTACATACAAATGGACTTCTTGTTGCAGAATTCCTGTTCTAAACAGACTTTTGTATCTGTCACAAGCTTTGCCTAACTTAGGTTTTTTTGCTCTCTGATTAATGCTCTTCACAGACAAGAGCAACTACAACAAAAACATGAAGTGCCAGTGTCAGACTAGGTCACCAAAAATACCTAAAACACTTTCTTCTTGCTGAGAAAAACTCTGGTATCCCCATGTTTGAGATCTGTTGTTTAAATGTTACTGATTAATTAAGCTATGTCTATCTCTATGCTGTGTACAGCTCAGACAACAAGATTATTTGGAGAATCAGCTCTTGCTCTCCCATTTACATTGCAAATCCCTCCCGAGAAACTCACCCTTCAAACCCTGTATAATTAGCAGCCCCCCTATATTCTCCTGTTTATCTGTGGAAATACATTTTGGCTTCTGTCTCTATCATGACCCTATTCAGGGTCTAAATTAACTCTTTCCTTTTTTCACATCTGGAAATGAATTAAAAAAAATAGGACAACCTGTAAAATCTAAAATAGGGTTAGTACTCTAAGCTTCAGAAAGGAAAAAGGTCCCACTCAGGTCTGGGCCTACTGGAAAACACTCAGCATGCCAGGAAGCCAATCCGACACTGTGAAGTGCTTGGAGATTATAAACAACTAATACAGGCAGCAACTGGTTAAAGACATCCCAGTAATCATAGAGCTGGGTCCATTGATACTTAAATGGTGCTGTTTATGGACAAAAGGGACACCATTGTAAATGACCCACATGGTATTGTACTGCAATTTTCAAGAATTACAGGAATAAATATATATCTAACTGCAAACTAGCAGTACAAGGAAAAAACTGTAGGCAGCAACAATGTTACCTAGCAACTAAAGACATACTGTAATTTGGAAGGTGGGCATATAGCAGGAATTCATTTGTGTGCCCATCATTATCTAAACTATCATGTTGATACAAATGTATTCCTGTAAATGTGTCAGAATCAAGGAAAACATTGTTTGGCATAGCAAAAAAAAAATCAGACTTGTCTTTTGAATTTAGCAAATGATATTCAGCTTTCACAACTGACAGAAAATGGAACAATACATTTACCATTTTAGTTTGAATGTTCCAGTACTGATTATGCATTTTCACAAATAGCAGCACAATGCAAAGTAAATGTTGGCTTTAATATCATTCTTATGTTGGCCAATAAATATCACCTTACTACCCTGAAACATCTTGATTCATATGAGCATCGGTGGGCTATAGGGCAAAGGATAGAGGTCCACTGGAATTCACCGAATTATAAATGTAAAGGTAGAAATATTCAAGCCATTGGTGTCTAGGGAAAGGGAAGGGGGCAATTAATACACCCCTCTCAAATGCATAATTGATGAGTAAAGGGTTATTTTGACCTCAGCAAATATTATATTATTTCTATTCCTTTCCTTTAATTTGAGCGGGTAGACTAGTTGGATGACCTCAATATATATATATATATGTGTATTCACTGACCCTAACTGGGATTGGTTTGTTAATCTTGTGGACAAGCAAAGGGAAAGAATAGAAAAGGAGCTTGTCAGTTTCTACATGAAGGACAGAAAACCTTGTGCGGAGCTGTAGTATCCTATTTCTGTTTTAGAGAAGTCGATTTCAAGATTCAGAACAGCAACAAACATATACAGTGTACCGATTTAATCTGTACTCCAAATTCAGAACCATTGTTAAGATGCAATGCAATGAGCACTGTATGCATAAACAGTGTTAGCAAGAAAGCAGATAGTTGACACTCAATGGGATTCCATAACACAGAAGTTAATTCAATCATAAACAAATGGCATGTTCCATCAGAAGACAGGTCTATCACATGCATATTTAGATGTTCTACTTAAGGCTCTGCATAATTTGGAATAAGCTGTTAAAGGGGACTTTTTAAAACAAAAAGATTAAAAGGCTAAGAAAGAGTTATTTTGTGCATTCGATGATATTACTCGTTGCTCACCAAAACCAAATAAATCAAAATAGAATCTGAAGTTGTAATGAAGAAAGTCAATGATTTTAACTTTTGCTTTTCAAAACTAAATATCCCCAAAAAAATATGGGGTTCTCCTTGAGGTTTATCTGTTAAGGGAGAACTGGCTCACAATATTTCCAAAAGGCTAGGAAGTATTATTATTTATTATTAACATGTATTTATATAGCACCAACATATTGCGTAGCACTGTAAAGTAAATGTGATTATACAACTAAATCACATGAATTATATACATAGAACATATGGAGTTACATACATCACAATCAATACAGGTACAAAAAGGTGAGGAAGGAAATAAAAATGACCATATTACAGAAGTTCAAATATATCAAGTAAAACTAGAAACAAGGAGCAACTTCATAAGTTAAATATAGTATCAGTCTAATTATGACAAACGTTTACCATTTGACACAGTATGTTTTAATATGGTGATTCCTACATATGTGGAGCTAGAGGAAGAGAATTGGGATAACTTTTGAGTTAATTTATAACTGGGAGTTTAAGATTATTTAGATAAGTTATTTAGATAAGTTAAACACAGATTGCAGTTTACCAAACATTTACAAAGTTAAAGAGCTGGCTGTGCAAAAAAGATTTTTTTTTTTTGCTGCCACTTTTGCCTGTAACATTTACAGTTGTTGCTAGAACTGGCAGTGAGAACCTGAGGTCATCTTATAGGGTTTAAAAAAGAAGAAGCCCATTCCCTTTGCCTTCCCACCCACTCAGTTCCTATTTGCTCCCATTAGAGCCGACATTGCTGACCGCAAATGAGATAGTAACAAAGGTAATACAATGGTATGTTGCATTTCTTCTGTACTACAGGGTTAACCAACAAACATAAACACTTGTCCCTTTTATGAGTGGTCCCTTTATTTTACACATGAGGAAATGAAGGAATAAAAGCATGTTATTTGCCATACCTTATGTAAAGGTGAGAGAATGGATAATAAACTTTAGGCTAAAGGCACAAAGTACTGCCACCAGACTGAGAAACAAAGCAGTAACGAGGCCAGTGTGCCTTTAGCCTTAGACACTTAATGAAGTATAATGGAAATGCTCAATACACGGCAACTACAGGGCATATACACTATACTGTAATTGCAGCTAACCGCAATATGAATTCAGGTACATGACTGACTCCAAAGTGCCAAGTACATGAAGATTGTCTTAGGACTCTGTGGCAGTTTCTTAGACAGTAATATAGCAATGCAGTATATATAAGGTCACTTACTTGTAAGGAATGTGCTTGGTGCCATTGACCAATGCTAGGATTACATTGCCAAGAGCTGACAGTGAGAGACATTGTCCAGCACTTCCATCTCTGCTTTTGCTCAGTACTTTGACACAGCTCCCCAAATCAATGAGATGCAATCGGCTGCGACCTCCTGACACTGCCAAGTTTTGAGAAAAGAAAAAGAAAATTGTGTGGAAACAATTTTATCCTTCATATAACTGTAAATTGCATTACACTTAGTGGGGGTCATTTATCAATATTGGGCAAATTTGCCCATGGGCAGTAACCCATGGCAACCAATCAGATTGCTGCATTCATTGTACTGCTTGCAGCTAGCTTTAAAAAGCTAATCACTGATTGGTTGCTATAGGCAACTGCCCATGGGCAAATTTGCCCAGTGTTGATAAATGTCATCTCGTCTTACTGTGTATTCGTATACTGTTGAGATGACAATAAAGTTTACTTTGACTTTTGACTTTATTCCTAAAATATGTCTCTTATTAACCTTTCAAAGCAGAAGAAGTCAAGCACACAATGCCCTTAAAAAATATTTTTGTAAGAAATAACACAAGGCAAGAGCTCAAAACTCAACTGATAAAGAGTTTCAGATAGTACAAATATTTTTTTGAAATTAAAAGCAGTGTAACTTGCAAATAGGGTCTAGGCATTCATAAAATATGTACAAATATAATATATCTAGCCCTGATACACACTCAAACACATGAAGACCAAACATATACTGTACACATATAGAGTGATGCTCATTGGTACCACAATGTGCAACAGATTTGCCATAAAAGTGCAGATTGTGTAAAATCTTACAATTAATCTGTAAAATTAGCTAGCAATGAGAACCACCAAAACACCACCTGAATTGTAAGTTCAGAAAGTTTTTGTGTGAATTTACAGTTTCATTTGAAATCCTGCCCATGCTTTTTTTTTTACATAGTTCTAGAACAGATAGGTTCCGGTTCAGTTCCAATGCTCAGGTTAATGATGAGACTTGGCACTTTGGAGTCAGGCAATGTGTCAGTATCACTTTAAGGTAAATGGCATATCAGTTGTGCTCTATAGAGAAGATCTGATCTAAACAACCTGAACCACCAGCAGCAGTTTCTCATATTGGGCAAGAATCAATTTACGGAGAAAAAAAGCTTTATCATGTGAAAACTCGTGGATGGGATTCAGTTTTGGATTTAATTCAATTCAGAAAAACAACTTTTCTCACTGTTTATCATGTAAAAACTCTATTGAAGTATATTTTCTCCTAGAATTGAATCTCGGCCATGAGCTTTCTCGAGATAAACTATCAGAAAACTTTTTCTCACTGAATTGAATCTGGCCATTATCTGATGTCATACATCTCTGCTTTTTCTTGGTGGGATCCTGTGACTTGTATTTCAATAACAACTTAAAGGCAAGAAAATATATAGTGTATCCCTAATTCACTGGGTTATTTTTCAAAAACGGAGGGCCCAGCCTTTCTTCATTGCCCAGTGTATCTTTGTTCCTGCTAATACTGATCCCTGTAACCTGTGAATGTGGATAAATGATGAAGTTAAGGCTGCCAACAAAACATGTTCAATAGCTATTTCACTTTTGCCCAATTATCCACAAAGAAAACTAAACCTAAACAGGATGTTCTTGCCTAGTGACTTTTCCACTGCCTAATCTCTATACACTTACAATGTTATCCTGTAAATAACAGAACACAATTATCCTTAGATTAATAGACTATGAAATACAGTATCTAATTACACAAAATGCAATTTGGCCAAAAGACTAATGAGACAAGCATCTGTTGGCTTTCTTTAGGCTTCTGCAACTTCTTTTCTTTGTAAGCAAATTCTTTTATCCAAAATACTGTATTGCACAAAGAATATTCCAGGGCTGCACAGAGAAAAGGAAATGTGAGGTATAAACCGAAACCATAGCATCTGTCAAGTTATTATTGCTATGCATCATTCTGTAATAGTCAGCATATTCCACAGTGCTGCACAGCTGGGAGATAATAACTGCACAGCAATGATACACCCTTACACATATACTGTAGCACTGGTAAGGAATTGTCCCCACATGTGAATGAGGAAATATACTTTACATATTAAGGAGTAGGCATGGAAATGACAACTGTGACATTAATTCAAGCAGTCATTTGGAAGAATGGTAAGAGTCAGTGTTGCTGACTTATGGTCATGGGGTATTAACAATATTAAATATAGTTGTTTAGAGAGCTAGGGGAAGAGTTATTGAGTATATAAAACATGGTCATTTGAATGAATGAATAAATGAATGTGACATTTTGTGAATACAGACCTCCATGTAATGCCAGTAATGGAACAAACATAAATATATGACCATGCTAAATTATAGTCCTGCAATTATCAATCAACAACATTTCTGCCCCAAAATTCACTCTAGACTTGATAACAAATACTCACTGCCTCCTTTTCCACTTTTTTCCATACGATACTGATAGATATGCAAAGTGAACAGCATGTGTGAATTTCTGTGGTCATCTTCATCACAATCTCGTTGGCTGCTCCTTCGAGAGGCAATAGCTGCATCAAGAAAAAAGGCTGCTTTCTCTGCTGTGGGAGCCCGCAGTTCACTCTGGTTCTGCAGCTGAAGACAAAAAACAACGGACGAAAGCAAATAAAATAAATTTCAATAAAAAATATGAAATATATATACTGTATATATAGATTAACACCATAGTAATGGAGGGCATACACAAAAATAATCCACCAACTGCCTGGGTGCCAAGTGGTAGTTCAGCAAAAACATCCACCTTTAGATATTTTTCAAGATCTTGATAAAGGTCTGAATATGTGACTGAAACATTGATTTTGCACAATAAAAAGGATTAAAAAAAGAGTTATTGCTGTAGATGTACATATAGATCAGGTTTTCAGAAAATAGTGATACAATTTCGGATTTTTATAAATAGCCCCTTAATATTGTTAAATGTTAATGTAGCCTAGACCAAATTTTTTACCTGGGGGGGATTAAATAAAAAAAAAAGTCTGAAAGTTTTTGACCCAGCACAATAAATGTATTTCTGATTACTGTTTCAGAGACAATATTTCTCCTATTTATCCTTTACTGACAAACCCACAACATACAGACAATTGTGGTTCTCCAACTGTTTATATTCAACAGGAAGAAGCATTGTATTGTCCCAGCAATGAGGTGTGAAATATCTTTATTTATAAAAAGCACTAACTATATCGTTGCAAGGAAAATATGGATACTTTTTGCTCACAAGGAATAACTAATCAGAGGTAAAACTCAACAATACAGCCCACAGGCACGGAACAGAAATTAGCAGCTCTAACACAAAGTGGCCATCCTAAAGGAGTTATTCAGTACAAAAATAAAAACTGGGTAAATAGATATGTTGTGCAAAATAAAAAATGTTTCTAATATAGTTAGTTAGCCAAAAATGTAATCTATAAACCTGGACTGACTGGGTGTCTAATATAATAGCCAGAACACTACTTCCTGCTTTGCAGCTCTCTTAGTTTCCACTGATTAGTTACCAGTCAGTAACCAATCAGAGACCTGAGGGAGGGCCACATGGGTCATAACTGTTTGTTTTTGAATTTGAGCTGCATGCTAAGGATCAATTGCAAGCTTACTGAAAAATTATGTTCCATGTGGTCTCCCTTCAAGTCACTGACTAACTCAGCAGTGGTGGGCCAAGCCTGCCGGGCGCCCTAGGCAACCCGGCCGGCTATTTCTCCCCCTTCTCAAGCACATGCATGCGTGCATACGCGGAGGTGCGCGCGCAGACGCGGAGTCGCATGCGCACACAAAGTATATCATAGAGGCTGCCGGCGAGCCAGAGGACATGTGCGCGTGCGTATGCAAGGAAGCGCGCAGCCGCAGGCACACACTAAAGAGACACAGGAGGAGCTGCCGGAGAAGAAAGACACAAGGGTCGGAGGCTGAGCTAGGGGAAAGCGGCAGAAAAGGTACCTGCCTGGCGCCCCTCCACTTTTGCGCCCTAGGCAGCTGCCTCTTCTGCCTACCCCTAGTTCCGGCCCTGCACTCCAGCCTTTATACATTACATTTTTGGCTAACTAAGTATATTTATTTGTACAACCTATTTACCCAATTTTTATTTTTCCACTGAAATGTTCCTTTAGCAGCGGAAGACAGGGGGAAGCAGTTCGGGGAGATTAGTCACCCAAAAGAAGAGGCGATTAGTCGCCAGGTGACTAAATCTCCCCAATTCTCCCAGTGTGACCTTACCCTTAGGAGACACTTTTTACTGTTTTTCTTTCTCACAAAGGCTAGTGGCCTATAGAAGGTCTGAATAATAGTGTAAAAAAATTGAAAGATATGTTTGCAGAACAAAAAACCCTTTGTCAATACTAGTTCAATGAATAGGGCTACTTCTGAATGTTTTTTGCTATTTCTTTTGAATCTAAAGCCCATATTTCCTAATTAAACAAAAAGGCTAAAATTAAGTTCAGCACAAGCCCTGTGCATTGAACTAATGTTAAAAAGAGTAGCATACTGCCCCTTTACAGTATATAATAACTTTGAGCACAGTAAGGTAGACAATATTTTCAGATGCTTTTAAATACTGTGCCAGAATTGAATACAGTGGATTATAAAGAATGTTATAAATTATGAATATTCCTCCCTCTCCATATGAGCAAGCTATACAACAAAACGTTAAGTCCACAGAGCACATTCATGTTGTGTAACATTTTCCGTAAGCATTATTTATCATTTCAAAAATGACATTTCCACCGAGTCTATTGATAAAAGGTCAAACACTATCATACTGTATATCATATCTTATGTCTCCCTTGAATGTTACAGAATGTTAATTATAGAAGAACACCCTTGGAACTATGTCACTTTTGTGAACAATTGTGTAGTGCTTCTTAATTCATGTGTTTACTTTCAAAGATTGTTGTGTTATATAAAAATATTAAGGCCTCTCTTTCATGGAAACACTGTTGAAAAATTAGAAAAAATAATTTCTGAAAATATAAGAGACGCAATGGCTTCATTTCATAACTGTCCTTGCAGTAATTTCAGGAATTCTGAAAAATTCTGGCTTGAACAGTATGTACCTTAACTGCATTGATTTAGTCAGTTGTAAGCTGTTCTAAAAACATTTATTGATACCAACTTTGCATCACATGTAATGATCCAGGGCAGTGTCGGACTGGGACACCAGGGGCCCACCAAGAAAATTTAGACCAGGGGCCCACTCCCAGTACTATTATTCTTCCTCTCCTCACTCAACCTCTATTCTCCTAGTCTCTTTTAGTTATACATACTATAATCTATTATTCCATCTATTTAACCTATCTGTTCTCATAGAAACAGGGAATGGCCATAAAATAGGCCAAATGTTTAGCAGCACAAGGGCTCACTGACACCTGGGCCCACCGGGAGTTTTCCTGGTATCCCGGTGGGCCAGTCCGACACTGATCCAGGGTCTTTTGTGTCCAGCAACATCTTAGAGTTCCATGAAATTCTACAAAATAATTTTATACAATCATTTGCTTACTTTACTGTACTTTTATGTAGTATACCAGACAACTGGATCAAATTGTAAAGTAATATATATAATTTGAAAATTAATTTTAAAATGAGAGAAATATTGACAAGATTAAACTTTGTAGCATCTTAGCTTTACAACATTGTAAGACCAGTTACACTACATATTTATATATGTTACACTCCCCATCAGTTATTGAAAATACTTTCTCAAAAACTATTCACTGCATGCTGAACAGAAAATAATAAACCCATCTATGCAAAGTGCTTATCCAGGAACTGCATAGCCACAGACTTCATACAGAAGGCTTTCTTAAAGCAGTTTGCAAGTCTGCAAGCAAGTTTACCCATTTCTACACTATCCTGAATTTTATTAGCCTTATAAAAGAACAAGACATACATAATAGAATAGGAACAAGCACTGGCATAACTGATTAAAGTGTGTTTTCTAAATTAAAGGTTATTGTTTCCAATTACTGGCTTTATTGAAGCAAAAATAACCAATTGACCTAAAAATCACCCCTGACCCCAACTACATTTAGGAGGAGTGTTTAAATAAAGGTATATTTCATTGACTTGTATTATACCTGTGACAACTAAGAATAAATAGTAAATAGGATAAAGAATGCTTTGATGTATGTTACCTGCATGCCGCATATTGGGTCCTCACAAAGATAAACTCCTGGCGATTGACCATCTTGTAGACTGCCTGTAGCTACTTCTGATAGCAGATCTCTAAGATTCTCTTCCTTCCCCCAAACTTCAACTGCTGACACCCTGACTGAGAATCGTGCTCCTGTCTTCTCCTTGCGTTCATTGATCAACTTAAAGAGCCAAGATATAGCACAGGGAATAATGCCAAGATTTTGCATGGAATCATCTTTCCCAATCATTGTGTATGACTTTCCTGGAGATAAATAGCACAGGTGAGAAATATACTAGGGAAAAAATGCAGGTAAGTAAACTGCCAGACAAAATCACTACATAAACATTCACTTGAGACATACAGTACCATAATAATGGCCGCAATTGTTATTGTGAAGTGACAATACAAATAATGAACCTAATATATAACGAATTAAAACCCATGTATTATGGTATTCACCTTATCATCTATAAAACTTGCAGTAACTTGTGTTTTTTTATCACCATAGAAGGACAATATGAGACTTCCATCCAGATTATATTGATGTCATTGGCAGTTTGTTCCACATCAGGTACTTCATATCTGACATTTATTAGCTAAGCCTTCAGACTTATGTGTTACACTGTCAGATCTGATGTGTAAAAATCAGATGTAAAAATCCAGTGTACAAAGAATGTGAGTCAAATTTAATAAAACAATATCACAGTTTTGCAACACCTACATTAGTACATTAAAATATTAAATCATATTTTGTTTTATTCCAGTTAAAAGAGTAATTATTTGGAGACATTACATTTTCTAGAATTCATCATTAACAGGAGTAAGACTGCTGCAGAAATTTTTTATTCTCTCTGTAAAAAATGAAGTAAAAACTGCACAAACTGGACATCTGCCAAAACCTGATAAAAGAAAAAAGTCGAGTGACTCATTGAAGGGTGAAGTGGTGAGTAGCCACACAACCCTCTCTGTAGACACGCAATAATATTTATTACTGAGGTGCAAGTCATAACATTATTACTGAGGATATTTCTGCACATGTTATAGTCATCACTCACTATCCCAAGCTTGGCACCTTCATATTTACCAGACAGACAGACAGAACTGCACTTACAAATGCTTCTGGAATTTTGCAGAAAATCTGCTGTTAATTATAAAACTTAGTTACAAAGCAAGAGCAATGTCACTGGTACAAAAATTTCTTTAGTTTTTGACCATTATTGTGGACATGCTAATGAGCTAACAGTTGTTTATTAATGGGTGTGTTTGGATATGATGGAATTCTGATACTATATTTGTAGGTATAGCACCTTTATCCAGAAACTCACTATCCAGACAGCTCTGAATTATGGGAGGGCCATCTCCCATAGACTCCATTTTAATCAAATCATTTAAAAATTTTAAATTGATTTACTTTTTCTCTGTAATAATAAAATAGTAACTTGAATGTGATCCAAACTAATATATAATTAATTAGGAGTTTATGTAAAGGTTACATTTTTTAATAGACAAAGTATTATGATCCAAATTACACAAAGATCCCTTATCTGGAAAACCCTGGGTCCCAAGCATTTTGAATAACAGGTCCCAAGAATGCAACAACCCTGTTTTTCTAGTGAAGGTACCTAATATAACCTCACTGAAGGTCTATTAATCAGAGACTACAAATCTCACAAGGTTGATGTGTGCTAATATTAGACCTTGTATTTCTAAACTTACAGAGTTGTAGATGATGGTGGCTCTATTAGAGGGAGGAACAGTCAGTTACACAATTTCTTCCCATACCAGGTACTTAGGAGTTTTTGTGCACCAGGGGTTATTCATCATCATTATCATTCATCATCATACCAGGGGTTATTCATCATCAGCATGAATTTAGCCCTCAGTTGATGACAGTAATGAAAAAAATGCTTATCATTTTTATACTTGGCTTGCATTATGCCTGAGATGCCATCAATTTGGGGAATTAAACAGTGAAGCATTCACTTTTAACCTAGTTGAATCATTTTACTAGGTGCCCACCTATGCAATGGGGCCCTCCTTATCTTTGTGTTACTTTAATAAAAAGAGGGTACAATGTCCTTTTTTCCTGCATCACTGAGTACTTTCCTGAATGAGTACTTTCTCAAACAAACACTGAGAATAAGAAAAAACTGGAGTTATTTCTAATATTTTTTCTTATTTACATGCTCTTACAGGCAGATAAATGATAACAAGGAGATATAACTAACCAAGCTTTGAATGGCCAAAGCAGAATACACAGCCATCTGCTCCATTCACCACAGACTGTATGACTTCAGCAACTGTCCCAGCGCATACCTCTGCCTGGAAAGAAGAATCAGCAAATTAGACAAAATAGTTTTGCATTTATTGAAACTCTGTGTCCACATTTTGATCTGTTGACTCAGGCAATCTAGTAAAGGGCAGGAAAGTAGCATATTCCTAGGACTTTAAGGGGGTTATTTATTAAAACCCAATTTTTTTCCCGCACAAAATTTTTTGTGTTATTTTATTGAAAAATAAGGTAAAATTGTGGATGGGAGTTTAGTCAAATTTGTTTTAAGAAAACAAAGAGAAAATTACGAGTTTTAGTAAATAACCCCTCACTTTATGAAAAGGTGAATTTGGTATAAAATATTTTTCTCACTTTTTCCAAAACTATTTTCATGCCCGGTGATCTTTTCTATTAATGGGCATCTTGTTTTTGTGCAGGAATAATATTACACAAAGTGGAAAAATATTTCAAAAAGGTCAAGAAATGTTTTTAAATGTTAGTGAAGCTGCCTTAAAGGATAATATACAGTATTAAATGTGCCACTTACACTAATGGCTAATTCCAATATAAAAAAAAAATCACTACATTAAAAAGGTTTGGGGGAAAGCTTCTAACATTTTATTCTGTTTTTCTGCTCACATTTCCTAAAATAAAAAAATACATTCAGCTAAGTCTGCTCTTTCCTGTACAGTACTGTAACGATAAAATCAACACAAAAGGACATACATAATACATTTTGCACACAAAATGCTGAGATTGCCTCATTACAATTCATGAATTCCTGCACAGATATAATCAGTCCTTTACTAGCCAGGAATGGTTTCCATGAACTACCATCAACCACTGGTGTGGCTTGCTATACTGCCTGCCAAAATTTATGATGTATATAAAATGTAAGGAAGCCCTTTTAATGTTGAAATGCATAAAATTCAATTGCATTGCAAATTAATGAGCTGTGATTTAATGTGTTGCAGACAGATAGAGTTTTTGTTTTACAGTGCACAAATGCCAGTGCTGAATTAATAATGATCTGAGCAGTGTATCTTCCTACTACACAGTTCCCATATTCTCAATAATGGTCCTTTGAGCACAGTCTGAAATTAGCCACTTTTGATGCCAAAGAAGTCCTCAGAGAGCAAAGGCTTATATTAACCATAGTGTAGCTAGTAGGTTTGGTCCTGTACACTAATTATTTATACAACTTTAACCTTGCCTAAGCCTTGTGTGGCTAAATGCAGACATATAGAACAGCCCCAAAACAGCAAAGCACAGTGCTTATATAGCATAAAGCATAGAAAATGAATTTCCTCATGAAGTACTGGTCGGTTTTTTTTATGAAGTATAATCCATCTAAAAAAAACGAAAGAACGTATTTTTTAAATTGAATCACTCCCGTGGCAGTGGGAATATCTATAAAATCTGGTTTAAGTATTTTCCAGGAATGAAATATACAGTATAAAAAAATTACACAAGCTTTCCTAGTCAAGTGCCCATTTATCACTAACCTTGGCCACACAGTTCGAAGGAAAGTAGGAGAATTTAATATACCCTACAATAATAATAAAAGTGACATAAATAATTCCTGCACTATTTTAATACAAACCAAAATGAAATGTAAATTCTTGTTCACTAAAGGTTAATTATATCACAAAGAAAAGTATTATTTACCTGTGAGGCATCCTGGGGAAAGACGGCATCAAAAGCAAACATCTTCGGAGGTATCTGACTTCCTCTCTTTTGGAAAGCATTCTGCCCACTGCAGGATACTGGGTCATATAATGTAATCTGTTTTTTACGTGGATCTGCTTTTAAGAATGAGCTGGAATCAGCAGACTCTCCAACAAGTGTGGAACAAATTCGAACCATGACTTTTACCTGTGGGCAGAGATAAAAAATGTTTGTGATACTAAGCATGCTCAGTAAGAGTCAGTAAAAGCAGTACTTAAACTTCTGTTGAAATTAGGGATCCACTATTTTGGATTTGGACAAACCCCCAAATCCTTCGAGAAAGATTCGGCCGATATGCATATGCGAATTAGGGGTGGGAAGGGGAAAACATTAGGATTCGTATTCGGTTCTGCCGGGCAGAAGGATTCAGCCGAATCCTGCCGAATCCCGAAACGAATCCTGGATTCAGTGCATACCTAGTTGAAATGTTATCAATTGAATTAAAATATTTGGATAACTATAATATAAAAGGAAGCTAGACCTAAGTTTATTCTTAAATACAGAACTTCAACACACTAAATTGGAGTTCACTGGCAAGATTACATTGCATCTGCCATATGTTCCTCTTCTGAATGATACAACTGATGTCCAGCTGGGGCATACCATACTGCTAGACATAATTACTTCATAATAAATGGACATACCACACACACACACACTGTTTTGTCAGCTATTTCTTTAGCCTACGGGCAGAAGGCCACTTCCAAAAAAGCTGTGTAAAAAGTAAAAACCTTACTGAACACATGCTAGTCAATGGTGCGACAGAAACAAAATAAAAGGTTAGCCTTTTATTATACTCTAAATTCTGAGATTGCAACTGTGTGCTCTGATGAATTGTATGTAAAGATGGTGGAATGCGTGCCTGCATTTCAAATGGCAACTATAAATCCTTTTTACAAAACCTTTTTTATGGCATAAGATTATTTAACAAATACAGACATAAAAGGTAAAAAAAAACAAAGATTTTTGCACATAGTAGTTACAAACTTAATTTTGTTTGAAATCAATACAACCTCTCCAATTGACGCCCAGCACAAATATACAGACCAAATGATACAAGCATTATACCTATACTAAACCAACTGTAGATCTTGAGATCACAATAGCCTTGAATATTATGCTTGTCAGATAAGTCATCCAAACCATTCTTAAAGGAATTCATGAAACCTGCCATTACAACATCACCCAGTAGGGGATTCCCCAACCTCACTGCCCTCACCATGAAGAACAATTTTGGCTGCTTCAAATGAAAGTTAAGACTTTCAAGTCTAAAGGAGTGGCCTATTTGTCCGTTTCTATGTATAAAAAGCAAGCAGTCTATAATACCCCTCTTATCTACTTGTAAAGATCATGTCCCCTGGGAAGCACCATTTCTCCAGAGGGAAAAAAAACAAACCTGATAGTCCATCCTCAAAGTTAAAAGGTTTCTTTAATTTTACATTTTCTTTAGACACTTCCCTCAAATAGAAAATGGCAGAGATAGGAGAGGTAACTAGCATGATCTGAACCTAGATGAAACATGTTTGACAACTTAGTAGGCAACTCAACCTTAGATATTTGATTTTGCAACTCGAGAGGAAACACACTTAGATATTTGTGTTTTGTCCTATGCACTGAGTTGGTGAAAGGAGTATTTAGAAATTCCAGCAATAATAAATATTTTATACTAAAAAAGGTTTAGAATAATCCTTTGGATTCTGCTGGATTCTTCTACTCAAACTGTTGAGAAAAATAATGTTAATCTAAATTTTGCTTCTATAATGCAAGCTATACTAGACTGGAGAAAAAAATGTGTAATAGCTGAACTGCATGTATGCAAGTGCCAGTCATTACACTCATGCACCATTGATATCATCAGCAGAGCAGACAAATACAAAACAACAGAAAAGTGAAGGAGTGTATATATATATATATATATATATATATATATATATATATATATATATATATATATATATATATATATATATATATATATATATATATATATATATAAACACATTTTTAATTGTGAAAGAGTGTTGTGCCCTCTTACAGCTTCATTTATACTTTGGGTGACCTTTACACCGTACATAAAAACATTATTTAACTGTGCCGTTTTTACCAAAGATGGTCATCACATCACATATGCCACTCCAACTTATCTCCCTAGCACTTAGTGGCAAAGATGTATAAGTCTTTAATTGAAAATTAAACTCATCTTTGAAAACACAAACCACAAGAACACAGAGACAGATGAGTTAGTGTCTGGTGTGAGGTTGACAGCAAACAGGGGATGCTGATGCTTGTACTATATGTTTGCAAAAGTGATCATGTGTCATGAGGTCAAGCGGGTTGAATACTAAACTTTTAATTTATGCCACTGAACTACATTTAGAGGCAGATTTATCAAAATGTGGGTTCAGATTTTAATAAATAAAAACTCACCCACGTTCTATTCATTCCTATAGATTGGTAGGATATTTATCAATTGGTGAAAATTAGAACTGACCATTTCATAAAGACACTTCCAAAAATCCCATAGGAATGAAAAGAATGTGGGTGAGGTTTTCTTTATTAAAATCTGAATTCCATTTTGATAATTCTGCTCCTTAATCATTGATTTCATTTTCAAAATTCTGAGATGGCCCAGGCAGTTTGGGGCTACAGTACAGAATATACTTGGACTTCTATATTTATATATTCATTGCAACTGTTCAGCCTTTGACATATTAATAACTATAAATACATATTTGTGTTTCATATTTTTATCAGCCTTATTATTTACAGTATGTAGAGTTTACCGGTTATATAGGCCAAAATGAGCCCTTGTGTATTCTGAGTAATACTGCAAACTTAGGGGTTCAGAAGGGTTTTCTTAAATAATTATTTAGGGGTGGAGTATAGCGTAATGAATAATATCTGCTGAAACTAAACAGCTTATACATGTTACAAGATTTAATTTACACTCCGCCCTGATTATTTTGCAATGTATTTAGGCCATTTGATCATGAAATACAGGTATGGGACCTGCTATCCAGAATGCTCCGGACCTTGGGTATTCTGGATAATGGATCTTTCCACTATTTGGATCATCATAAACATTAAATTGGTCTGGTCTTGCTTCCTATAAGCATTAATTATATCTTAGTTTGGATCAAGTACAAGGTACTGTTATAATATCACAGAGAAAAAGGAAATCATTTTTTTAAAAATTGGATAATTTGGATAAAATGGAGTCTATGGGAGGTGTCCTTTCCATAATTTGGAGCTTTCTTGATAACGGGTTCCCGGATATTGAATCCTATGCCTGTATACAGTTAGGGAAACAGTAAAAAATAAAACTAGCTCTGCATGTAGAGATGAGATATATTACTATGCTTGCTCTACTGTGCTATATTAAAAAAAGGCATGTGAAATAGCAAAAAACATTTTTATGGTGACTGGTGTACATAACCATTTGGTAAAGTTTATTGTATTTATGAATTAAAGCCTGACTTGGTTTCCATTTAAATCAGTTCCAGTCTTGCACCGATGCTGAATGAGGTCAGTGCATTGTGCAAGTGCAGACTAGTTGTTCTAGAGGCGTGCAGAGCACAAAATAATTTGCTCCTAGTGATGATATTTCCTTGGAAGCAGGTACATGAATTTATTGCACTGTAATGATTCAATGAGAGCATGAAGAAAGTCAGAGGAAATTGGTTTGCAGAGAGCAAGTCATTATGGGGAGCTGTGCAGGAAAACAAACAGGTTATTACAGAAGCAGAAGCAGTAACAATGCTTACTATCAGATAGAATCTCTTATTACTGTTTGTAAACAGCTTCAATTGTACCTTTTTAAATCCCCAAATCACGTGAGGCTAGCACATTTGAGCTTTGCTTCAATGCCCTTGATAAAGCTGCGCAATAGATAAACCAGCATTTGGTGGATGTTATCAACACATGATGTGACATTACAGTAGTTTAATAAAATAAAAAGAAGTGGACATAGAAGTGCTCAATTTCTCTGAAGGGAATGATATCATGTTATAGAGGTTACTCAGATCTGCTAAATGTATTACAACAGGAGTCATTTTTAATATATGTGTGTTCTTTATTTCATTCTTACATCTTCTTAGCTAAATCTTGAGGTAATCTAGATCTTTTATATAGTCACCCTAGCAGTGAAAGGTAGCCAAGAGTATTTAGTATAGCATGGGGCTCCAGGAGAACACCTTTGGTATGTTCCAACCAGTGTAAATATGACGTGTCAGCAATACTTTAATGTAACTATTAGTTATGGAAAACAATATCTTTTTTTAGAAATTAATTGACATTTGCAGCAAGCCTGTTTATAAAAATGTGTTTACAAAAAACTGTCACCAAGATTTGTGTGGGGGGGAAGAGATGTAAATTTGCAATAAAATGGTTGCAAAGGGGTGGGGCTTGTGGGTGAGTGGGCAGGGCTTTCATGGATTATAAGTAGGGTTTCTTTATAATCAGGACTGTTACTGGCTGGCTCGTGGTTGTAGTCATGCATGCGCAGGTGGGTTTTTTTCCCACTGAGGTCCTACTGTACTTGTTGGTAGGGCCCAGTTGAACAATGTGTTAACATTTGGGCTCCCAAGGAAGGAGGGTCCTGATGTAGTAGTATTCCTGATGGCAGCCATGTGCATGTGCGGGTCTGTAATCCCTTACTCCAATGAATGGCAATAACTAATCTGAGTGAGATTCTTATTTTCAAGTGTGCTACTCCAATTGGTTTATTTAAATGGATTTATGATGATATTCAGGGAGAGTACAGAAGTGAAGGTTGTGGCAGTGAGTATGGACAATGACACAAGGGGCACTTTGAGTGCAACAATTCGCTCAAAAATGCTTTTCCATTGCCCTTCATGTAAATGGCCACTGGTAACTTAATCCAGTGAAAATGTATTGGCAGGTATTTTTTGCACAATTAGAGTGACATACCCAAAGCTATTAACAGTTCAACCAATGCCAAGGTATTTTCAGACATTTCGTCACATGTGGCATAATAAATACAAGTTTATAGAAAGTAGAAACTCCCAGGTGAGTAAGTAACGTCTTGAATAGGGATGTGGCGAACGTCGGAAAAAAAGTTCGCGAACATATTCGCGAACTTGCGCAAAAATGCGAGCGGTTCGCGAACGGTTCGCGAACCCCATAGACTTCAATGGGAAGGCGAACTTTAACATCTAGAAAAGACATTTCTGGCCAGAAAAATGATTTTAAAGTTGTTTAAAGGGTGCAACGACCTGGACAGTGGCATGCCAGAGGGGGATCAAGGGCAAAAATGTATCTGAAAAATCTGCCTGTGTGTGCTTGGAAGAGATAGTGTAGGGGGAGAGCTGTTAGTGATTTCAGGGACAGATGATAGTAAGTTTGCTGGCTAGTAATCTGCTTGATACTGCTCTGTATTGGAGGGACAGAAGTCTGCAGGGATTTGAGGGACATTTTAGCTTAGGTAGCTTTGCTGGCTAGTAATCTACTGTTCTCTTTAAACAACTGCCATACGTTGACCTTGTAGGCATTGTTTGCCCAGTTTTTTTGGACGCAGCCACTGAAGCACAGTTGCCATAAAAAATATGCCATATAAATGCTGAAAATAGTAATTTTTCGCCATACGTTGACCTTGTAGACATTGTTTGCCCAGTTTTTTTGGTTGCAGCCACTGAAGCACAGTTGCCAGAAAAAATATGCCATATAAATGCTGAAAATAGTCATTTTTTGCCATACGTTGACCTTGTAGACATTGTTTGCCCAGTTTTTTTGGTTGCAGCCACTGAAGCACAGAGGCCAGAAAAAATTAAACCAGTAGGGTTTGCACCCTAGTTTGTAACGGTGGCGGAGGGAGGAGGAGGACGCTAAAGGACAGCTGTGTGTGGAGTCATGAGGCTTGAAGAGAAGGACAGCTGCATAGAAGTCAGAACAAGTCTTCCGGCGTGCAGTAACCCTCCGAGATCCACCCCTCATTCATTTTAATAAAGGTCAGGTAATCGACACTTTTGTGACCTAGGCGAGTTCTCTTCTCAGTTACAATCCCTCCTGCTGCACTGAAGGTCCTTTCTGAGAGCACACTTGAGGCTGGGCAAGACAAGAGGTTCATGGCAAATTGTGACAGCTCTGGCCACAGATCAAGCCTGCGCACCCAGTAGTCCAGGGGTTCATCGCTCCTCAGAGTGTCGATATCTGCAGTTAATGCCAGGTAGTCCGCTACCTGCCGGTCGAGGCGTTCTTTGAGGGTGGATCCAGAAGGGTTGTGGCGCTGCCTTGGACAGAAAAACATTTGCATGTCTGACGTTACAGACTGGCCAAAGGGCTTTGTCCTTGCAGGTGTGCTCGTGGCAGGATTACTGGCACCTCTGCCCCTGGAATGTTGATGAGTTCCTGAAGTGACATCACCCTTAAAAACATTGTACAACATGTTTTGCAGGCTGGTTTGTAAATGCCGCATCTTTTCGGACTTGTGGTATGTTGGTAACATTTCTGACACTTTATGCTTGTACCGAGGGTCTAGTAGCGTTGCGACCCAGTACAGGTCCTTCTCCTTAAGCCTCTTGATACGGGGGTCCTTCAACAGGCATGACAGCATGAAAGACCCCATTCTCACAAGGTTGGATGCAGAGCTATCCATCTCCGCTTCCTCATTATCAAGGACTGCATCATCCACGGTCTCCTCCCCCCAGCCACGTACAAGACCAGGGGTCCCCAAAAGGTCACCACTAGCCCCCTGGGAAGCCTGCTCCTGTTGGTCCTCCTCCTCCTCCTCCACAAAGCCACCTTCCTCCTCTGACTCCACTTCTGGCACCTCTCCCTGCGTTGCAGCAGGTGCCTGGGTTCGTTCTGGTGATTCCGACCAGAAATCGTGCGCTTCCAGCTCCTCGTCACGCTGGTCTACAGCCTCATCTGTCACTCGTCGCACGGCACGCTCCAGGAAGAAAGCGAAGGGTATTAGGTCGCTGATGGTGCCTTCGGTGCGACTGACCATATTTGTCACCTCTTCAAAAGGTCGCATGAGCCTGCAGGCATCGCGCATAAGCACCCAGTAACGGGGGAAAAAAATCCCCAGCTGTGCAGATCCAGTCCTACCACCCAGTTCAAAAAGGTACTCGTTGACGGCCCTTTGTTGTTGCAGCAGACGTTCCAACATAAGGAGCGTTGAATTCCAGCGAGTCTGGCTGTCAGAAATCAAACGCCTGACTGGCATGTTGTAGCGCTGCTGAATGTCAGCAAGGCGTGCCATGGCTGTGTAGGAACGTCTGAAATGGGCCGACACCTTTCTGGACTGGGTGAGAACGTCCTGGAATCCTGGGTACTTGGAGACAAAACGTTGGACTATTAAATTTAACACATGTGCCATGCAGGGCACATGTGTTAAATTGCCTAGTCTCAACGCTGCCAACAGATTGCTTCCATTGTCACACACCACTTTTCCGATCTGCAGTTGGTGTGGGGTCAGCCACCGATCGGCCTGTGACTGCAGAGATGACAGGAGTACAGATCCGGTATGGTTTTTGCTTTCCAGGCACGTCATCCCCAAGACAGCGTGACAACGGCGTACCTGGCACGTCGAATAACCTAGGGGGAGCTGGGGGTGCACAGGTGTGGAGGAGGAGAAGGAGGACCCAGCAGCAGAGTAAGAAGAAGAAGAAGACGAGGTAGAGAGCGATGGAGGAGTAGAGGTGGTGGCAGAACCGCGTGCAATCCGTGGCGGTGACACCAACTCCACTGTTGTTGTTGAGCTACCCATTCCCTGCTTCCCAGCCATTACCAAGTTCACCCAGTGGGCAGTGTAGGTGACATACCTGCCCTGACCATGCTTGGAGGACCATGCGTCAGTAGTCATATGGACCTTTGGCCCAACACTAAGTGACAGAGATGCGGTAACTTGGCTCTGCACATGTTGGTACAGGTGTGGTATTCCCTTTTTAGAAAAAAAATTGCGGCTGGGTACCTTCCACTGCGGTGTCCCAATTGCTACAAATTTGCGGAAGGCCTCAGAGTCCACCAGCTGGTATGGTAAAAGCTGGCGGGCTAAGAGTGCAGACAAGCCAGCTGTCAGACGCCGGGCAAGGGGGTGACAGTCAGACATTGGCTTCTTACGCTCAAACATGGCCTTCACAGAAACTTGGCTGGTGGCAGATGACTGGGAATGGGAACAGGTGGTCAAGGTGGAAGGCGGAGTGGAGGGTGGTTCAGACGGGTCAAGGAGAGCAGAGGTAGAGCAGTAAGATGCTGGACCAGAAGGAGTGTGGCTTTTAGTTTGCCTGTTGCCTTTGAGATGTTGCTCCCAAAGTGCTTTGTGCTTGCCGCTCATGTGCCTTCGCATAGAAGTTGTACCTATGTGGCTGTTGGGCTTACCAAGGCTCAGTTTCTGACTGCACTCATTGCAAATTACAATGCTTTTGTCAGAGGCACACACATTAAAAAAATCCCACACTGCTGACTTTTTGGAAGTGTGCGATCTGGCGGTAACAGTAGAAGTTGGCGGCATTGGCGGCAATGGCCGGCTGAACACAGGTGCCGATACATGTTGTTGCCCTACTGATCCCTGCGGGCTGTCCTCCCTGCTTCTTCTAAGTCTTATTCTCCTACTGCCTCTCTGACTCTCCGTCTCTCCATCTGAACTACCCTCCTCTTGCTCTCTTCTACTAGGCACCCACAAAACATCAATCTCCTCATCATCATTCTCCTCAGATGCATCAATTTCTTCTGACACATCACAGAAGGAAGCAGCAGCGGGGACCTCCTCCTCATCACTCATTATGTCCATCTCTATCGTGTTCTCTGCCAGAATTAAATCTGGTGTAAGGTCCTCATCTCCTTCATCTTCTTCTGGCAATAATGGTTGCGCATTACTCAGTTCAAGAAACTCATGGGAAAATAACTCCTCTGACCCCAGTGAAGAAGGGGCACCGGTGGTGGAGGAAGTGTTACGTGGGGTGGCCATAGCAGTGGAGGATGAGGAGGATGTTGTGGTAAAGTTAGAAACGGTAGAGGATGGGGTGTGCTGTGTAAGCCAGTCAACTACCTCTTCAGCATTTTGGGAGTTCAGGGTCATTGGCTTTTTAAAACTGGGCAATTTGCTAGGGCTACAGGATTGCATAGCAGCACGGCCCCTAGCACGGCCTCTGCGTGGCGGCCTGCCTTTGCCTGGCATTATTTTTAAAAAAACAACAACAACAACAAAAACTCAGTTGGTTTTTCTGGAAACGATAATACACACAGCTAGATGGCGGGTTGAAGAAAACAGTGTGCAAATAATGCCTACAAGGTCAACGTATACACTACTACAGCGGTGGATACGGATTACGTAAAATATATGAATGCTGCTTGAAAAAAAGTAACTCAAGTGGTTTTTCTAGAGACGATAATATTATCAATATTTAGACAAAATGTGAACAAGCTCACACAGCTAGATGGCGGGTTGAAGAAAACAGTGTGCAAATAATGCCTACAAGGTCAACGTATACACTACTACAGCGGTGGATACGGATTACGTAAAATATATGAATGCTGCTTGAAAAAAAGTAACTCAAGTGGTTTTTCTAGAGACGATAATATTATCAATATTTAGACAAAATGTGAACAAGCTCACACAGCTAGATGGCGGGTTGAAGAAAACAGTGTGCAAATAATGCCTACAAGGTCAACGTATACACTACTACAGCGGTGGATACGGATTACGTAAAATATATGAATGCTGCTTGAAAAAAAGTAACTCAAGTGGTTTTTCTAGAGACGATAATATTATCAATATTTAGACAAAATGTGAACAAGCTCACACAGCTAGATGGCGGGTTGAAGAAAACAGTGTGCAAATAATGCCTACAAGGTCAACGTATACACTACTACAGCGGTGGATACGGATTACGTAAAATATATGAATGCTGCTTGAAAAAAAGTAACTCAAGTGGTTTTTCTAGAGACGATAATATTATCAATATTTAGACAAAATGTGAACAAGCTCACACAGCTAGATGGCGGGTTGAAGAAAACAGTGTGCAAATAATGCCTACAAGGTCAACGTATACACTACTACAGCGGTGGATACGGATTACGTAAAATATATGAATGCTGCTTGAAAAAAAGTAACTCAAGTGGTTTTTCTAGAGACGATAATATTATCAATATTTAGACAAAATGTGAACAAGCTCACACAGCTAGATGGCGGGTTGAAGAAAACAGTGTGCAAATAATGCCTACAAGGTCAACGTATACACTACTACAGCGGTGGATACGGATTACGTAAAATATATGAATGCTGCTTGAAAAAAAGTAACTCAAGTGGTTTTTCTAGAGACGATAATATTATCAATATTTAGACAAAATGTGAACAAGCTCACACAGCTAGATGGCGGGTTGAAGAAAACAGTGTGCAAATAATGCCTACAAGGTCAACGTATACACTACTACAGCGGTGGATACGGATTACGTAAAATATATGAATGCTGCTTGAAAAAAAGTAACTCAAGTGGTTTTTCTAGAGACGATAATATTATCAATATTTAGACAAAATGTGAACAAGCTCACACAGCTAGATGGCGGGTTGAAGAAAACAGTGTGCAAATAATGCCTACAAGGTCAACGTATACACTACTACAGCGGTGGATACGGATTACGTAAAATATATGAATGCTGCTTGAAAAAAAGCAACTCAAGTGGTTTTTCTAGAGACGATAATATTATCAATATTTAGACAAAATGTGAACAAGCTCACACAGCTAGATGGCGGGTTGAAGAAAACAGTGTGCAAATAATGCCTACAAGGTCAACGTATACACTACTACAGCGGTGGATACGGATTACGTAAAATATATTATGGCTGCTTGAAAAAAGTCACTCCGGTGTTTTTTCTGGAGACGGTAATATTATGGATATTTAGACAGAATGTGAACAAGGTCACACAGCTAGATGGCGGGTTGAAGAAAACAGTGTGCAAATAATGCCTACAAGGTCAACGTATACACTACTACAGCGGTGGATACGGATTACGTAAAATATATTATGGCTGCTTGAAAAAAGTCACTCCGGTGTTTTTTCTGGAGACGGTAATATTATGGATATTTAGACAGAATGTGAACAAGGTCACACAGCTAGATGGCGGGTTGAAGAAAACAGTGTGCAAATAATGCCTACAAGGTCAACGTATACACTACTACAGCGGTGGATACGGATTACGTAAAATATATGAATGCTGCTTGAAAAAAGTCACTCCGGTGTTTTTTCTGGAGACGGTAATATTATGGATATTTAGACAGAATGTGAACAAGGTCACACAGCTAGATGGCGGGTTGAAGAAAACAGTGTGCAAATAATGCCTACAAGGTCAACGTATACACTACTACAGCGGTGGATACGGATTACGTAAAATATATTATGGCTGCTTGAAAAAAGTCACTCCGGTGTTTTTTCTGGAGACGGTAATATTATGGATATTTAGACAGAATGTGAACAAGGTCACACAGCTAGATGGCGGGTTGAAGAAAACAGTGTGCAAATAATGCCTACAAGGTCAACGTATACACTACTACAGCGGTGGATACGGATTACGTAAAATATATTATGGCTGCTTGAAAAAAGTCACTCCGGTGTTTTTTCTGGAGACGGTAATATTATGGATATTTAGACAGAATGTGAACAAGGTCACACAGCTAGATGGCGGGTTGAAGAAAACAGTGTGCAAATAATGCCTACAAGGTCAACGTATACACTACTACAGCGGTGGATACGGATTACGTAAAATATATGAATGCTGCTTGAAAAAAGTCACTCCGGTGTTTTTTCTGGAGACGGTAATATTATGGATATTTAGACAGAATGTGAACAAGGTCACACAGCTAGATGGCGGGTTGAAGAAAACAGTGTGCAAATAATGCCTACAAGGTCAACGTATACACTACTACAGCGGTGGATACGGATTACGTAAAATATATGAATGCTGCTTGAAAAAGTCACTCCGGTGTTTTTTCTGGAGACGGTAATATTATGGATATTTAGACAGAATGTGAACAAGGTCACACAGCTAGATGGCGGGTTGAAGAAAAACAGTGTGCAAATAATGCCTACAAGGTCAACGTATACACTACTACAGCGGTGGATACGGATTACGTAAAATATATGAATGCTGCTTGAAAAAAAGTAACTCAAGTGGTTTTTCTAGAGACGATAATATTATCAATATTTAGACAAAATGTGAACAAGCTCACACAGCTAGATGGCGGGTTGAAGAAAACACTGTGCAAATAATGCCTACAAGGTCAACGTATACACTACTTCAGCGGTGGATACGGATTACGTAAAATATATTATGGCTGCTTGAAAAAAGTCACTCCGGTGTTTTTCTGGAGACGGTAATATTATGGATATTTAGACAGAATGTGAACAAGGTCACACAGCTAGATGGCGGGTTGAAGAAAACAGTGTGCAAATAATGCCTACAGGGCAAATAATGCCTAAAAGGTCAACTTATACACTACTACAGCGGTAGTAAAATAAAAAAAAGTAAAATAAAAAAAAATGAATATTAAAAAAAAAAAATTAAAGTTGGTGCTGCTGAACTACTAGGAGCAGCAGATTAGCACACCAGTCCCACTCCCCAACACTGCTAGACTAATAGCACTGGGCTCTTATAGTAGTAGTAGTAGTAGTAGTAAAACAACAAAAAAATAAATAAAAGCAGTCCTTACAAGGACTACTGTTATTGCAGCAGTCAGCAGATGAGATCAGAAGCAGGACAGCTGCCCACTGCAGCTACATACAGAGCACTGCAGTAGAAGGTAGATTACTAGCCAGCAAAGCTACCTAAGCTTAAATGTCCCTCAAACCCCTGCAGACTTCTGTCCCTCCAATAACAGAGCAGTATCAAAACGATTACTAGCCAGCAAACTTTCAACTGTCCCTGAAATCACTAACAGGCAGCAGCTCTCTCCCTACACTATCTCTTCAGCACACACAGGCAGAGTGAAAAAACGCTGCAGGGCTTCGGTTTTTATAGGGAAGGGGAGTGGTCCAGGGGAGAGCTTCCTGATTGGCTGCCATGTACCTGCTGGTCTGGGGTGAGAGGGCATAAAAAAGCGCCAACAATGGCGAACCCAAAATGGCGAACGTCGCGCGACGTTCGCGAACTTCCGGCGAGCGCGAACACCCGATGTTCGCGCGAACAAGTTCGCCGGCGAACAGTTCGCGACATCTCTAGTCTTGAAGTACAAAGGAAAAAAAAAAAAGTATCACTTTAGAATAGACTATTAGAAAATACAATGAAGTGTGCGTGCATAGTAATGAGCAATGAAAAGGAATTGTACAAATCAGTATATACAGTGAGATGATTACATCTGCATGTATACTTTATAAAAGGCCAATAAAATGTCAATGACCACTTCAGTGCTAGAAAATGTAATTATAATTGACTTTAATAAAAATATGACTCCTCTTTTATCTAGCATCGCTTTAAGTGTTTAATTCAAGAGGTTTTTCTGAAGGAGAAATTAGACAGTTATGGTTGACACCTATAGGAAGACCTGCATGTTTTTTCTAGAAAAGTTGGCAACCCTAAATGCAATTTTTTTCATTCTGAATCCTAAGACAATAGCTATCACAAAGATATTTTGTCTATATATATATATATATATATATATATATATATATATATATATATATATATATATATGTCCTTTAATTAGTACTCATTTGGGCCACTGATAACAATTGAGATCATTAACTGTATGTGCCCCTCATCATGACTATGTTTACTGTATGTAATTCATACTGTCCCTCAATTCCCTCAAGAAGTTCAAAATGTTATCTTATGAATTTTTATACATATTGGATAAAACTTACTAATATACAGTATAAAACTGTTCTTTGACATATTTGGCCACTTTCAGAAGAGATATACATTAGAGGTAATGAAGTAAACAAAATGGACATTATGAATGATTTTTTTGTTCCAGCCCTACAGTTATTGGTATTTTTGGCAACCATTGCAGCACTTTGTTTTATATATATGATTCAATATGATTCATTGGAATGCATACAGGTAATGAAGGGGGCGAAAGGTCTGTTGCACATGCTGCCTGAAAATTTTATGAATTTCACCCTAGATCTTCAAATTTATTAAGCAGTCGCTGAATTCAGGAATTTGTCAATGTATCTAATGTATGTAAGACTTAGGTCAGGGGTCCCCAACCACCGCGTCCCAGTTGCAAAAACAATGAAAAGGCTAAATTCCCTGCAATCCCAGCTCCCCGACTCGCCATTGCCATGACAACAACTGTGCAAAGCCCAGGAAGCTTTCTACTGATCACAATAAGGACCAAAATACTGTTTGGACAGTTTTTATGTAAGCCTGAAATGCACCCATGCATCTACATCCTTCTCCCCCCACCCCCCCTGGTCCTTGTAAAAATCATCTTGCTTGAAACTGGTCTATGGTGCAAAAAAAGTTGGTGACTAGTGATGGGCGAATTTATTCGCCAGGCGCGAATTCGCTGCGAATTTGCGCGATTCGCGGCAGGCGAATAAATTCGCGAAACGCCCGCGAAAATTCGCCGAAAAAATTCGCCGGCGTCAAATTTTTTTTTCGAAAAAACGGACGCCGGCGTCAAAAACGGGCCCCGGCGTCGGAAAAACGGTTTCGCGAATTTTTCGCCGTTTCGCGAATTTCGCGAATTTTTCGGCGAAGCGAAAAGGCGCAAATTCGCCCATCACTATTGGTGACTGCTGACTTAGGTCACCCCACCACATACATAGCTACACCCTGATCACTCCCAACCCTATATAATTACAGCAGCTTTCCAGCAGAGAAATAAATCTCCATTTAAAGTTCAGCCATATGGCATTTTTACTAGGGATGTCGCGGACTGTTCGCCGGCGAACTTGTTCGCGCGAACATCGACTGTTCGTGCTCGCCGAATGTTCGCGAACGTCGCGCGACGTTCGCCATTTTGGGTTCGCCTTAGCTGGTGCTTTTTTTTGCCCTCTCACCCCAGACCAGCAGATACATGGCAGCCAATCAGGAAGCTCTCCCTCCTGGACCACCCCCACACCCCCTGGACCACTCCCCTTCCATATATAAACTGAAGCCCTGCAGCGTTTTTTCATTCTGCCTGTGTGTGCTTGGAAGAGCTAGTGTAGGGAGAGAGCTGTTAGTGATTTGAGGGACAGTTGATAGTAAGTTTGCTGGCTAGTAATCTACTTGATACTGCTCTGTATTGGAGGGACAGAACTCTGCAGGGATTTGAGGGACATTTTAGGTTAGGTAGCTTTGCTGGCTAGTAATCTACCTTCTACTGCAGTGCTCTGTATGTAGCTGCTGTGGGCACTGATCTCTTCTGATCTCATCTGCTGACTGCTGTAATAACCCAATAGTCCTTGTAAGGACTGCTTTTATTTTCTTTTTTGTTTTTTTACTTTGCTACTATAAGAGCCCAGTGCTATTAGTCTAGCTGTGTTGGGGAGTGGGACTGGTGTGCTACTGTGCTGCTCCTAGTAGTTCAGCAGCACCAACCCGAGTAATTTTTTTTTTTTAATATACATATATTTTTTTTTTTATTTTACTTATCTTACTGTTCTTTAACGTGTCCAGTGCTGTTTGCTGTTCTTCATAGTAGTGCACCAATAGTAGTGCACTTGCAGGCATTATTTGCCCAGTGTGTTCTTCAAACAACTGCCATCTAGCTGTGTGAGCTTTTTCACATTCTGTCTAAATATCAATAATAATACCGTCTCCAGAAACACCACCCGAGTGACGTTTTTCAAGCAGCAATAATATATTCCGTATCCACTGCTGTAGTAGTGTATACGTTGACCTTGTAGGCATTGTTTGCCCAGTGTGTTCTTCAAACAACTGCCATCTAGCTGTGTGAGCTTTTTCACATTCTGTCTAAATATCAATAATAATACCGTCTCCAGAACCACATCCCGAGTGACGTTTTTCAAGCAGCAATAATATATTCAGTATCCAACTCTGTAGTAGTGTATACGTTGACCTTGTAGGCATTGTTTGCCCAGTGTGTTCTTCAAACAACTGCCATCTAGCTGTGTGAGCTTTTTCACATTCTGTCTAAATATCAATAATAATACCGTCTCCAGAAACACCACCCGAGTGACGTTTTTCAAGCAGCAATAATATATTCCGTATCCACTGCTGTAGTAGTGTATATGTTGACCTTGTAGGCATTGTTTGCCCAGTGTGTTCTTCAAACAACTGCCATCTAGCTGTGTGAGCTTTTTCACATTCTGTCTAAATATCAATAATAATACCGTCTCCAGAAACACCACCTGAGTGACGTTTTTCAAGCAGCAATAATATATTCCGTATCCACTGCTGTAGTGTATACGTTGACCTTGCAGGCATTGTTTCAATTTGTTTGCCCAGTGTGTTCTTCATTTTCAAACAACTGCCACCGAGCTGTGTGAGCTTGTTCACATTCTGTCTAAATATCAATAATAATACCGTCTCCAGAACCACCACCTGAGTGACGTTTTTCAAGCAGCAATAATAGATTCTGTATCCACTGCTGTAGTAGTGTATACGTTGACCTTGTAGGCATTGTTTGCCCAGTGTGTTCTTCAAACAACTGCCATCTAGCTGTGTGAGCTTTTTCACATTCTGTCTAAATATCAATAATAATACCGTCTCCAGAACCACCACCCGAGTGACGTTTTTCAAGCAGCAATAATATATTCTGTATCCACTGCTGTAGTAGTGTATACGTTGACCTTGTAGGCATTGTTTGCCCAGTGTGTTCTTCAAACAACTGCCATCTAGCTGTGTGAGCTTTTTCACATTCTGTCTAAATATCAATAATAATACCATCTCCAGAAACACCACCCGAGTGACGTTTTTCAAGCAGCAATAATATATTCCGTATCCACTGCTGTAGTAGTGTATACGTTGACCATGTAGGCATTGTTTGCCCAGTGTGTTCTTCAAACAACTGCCATCTAGCTGTGTGAGCTTTTTCACATTCTGTCTAAATATCAATAATAATACCGTCTCCAGAAACACCACCTGAGTGACGTTTTTCAAGCAGCAATAATATATTCTGTATCCACTGCTGTAGTGTATACGTTGACCTTGCAGGCATTGTTTCAATTTGTTTGCCCAGTGTGTTCTTCATTTTCAAACAACTGCCACCGAGCTGTGTGAGCTTGTTCACATTCTGTCTAAATATCAATAATAATACCGTCTCCAGAACCACCACCTGAGTGACGTTTTTCAAGCAGCAATAATAGATTCTGTATCCACTGCTGTAGTAGTGTATACGTTGACCTTGTAGGCATTGTTTGCCCAGTGTGTTCTTCAAACAACTGCCATCTAGCTGTGTGAGCTTTTTCACATTCTGTCTAAATATCAATAATAATACCGTCTCCAGAACCACCACCCGAGTGACGTTTTTCAAGCAGCAATAATATATTCTGTATCCACTGCTGTAGTAGTGTATACGTTGACCTTGTAGGCATTGTTTGCCCAGTGTGTTCTTCAAACAACTGCCATCTAGCTGTGTGAGCTTTTTCACATTCTGTCTAAATATCAATAATAATACCATCTCCAGAAACACCACCCGAGTGACGTTTTTCAAGCAGCAATAATATATTCCGTATCCACTGCTGTAGTAGTGTATACGTTGACCATGTAGGCATTGTTTGCCCAGTGTGTTCTTCAAACAACTGCCATCTAGCTGTGTGAGCTTTTTCACATTCTGTCTAAATATCAATAATAATACCGTCTCCAGAACCACCACCCGAGTGACGTTTTTCAAGCAGCAATAATATATTCCGTATCCATTGCTGTAGTAGTGTATACGTTGACCTTGTAGGCATTGTTTGCCCAGTGTGTTCTTCAAACAACTGCCATCTAGCTGTGTGAGCTTTTTCACATTCTGTCTAAATATCAATAATAATACCGTCTCCAGAACCACCACCCGAGTGACGTTTTTCAAGCAGCAATAATATATTCCGTATCCACTGCTGTAGTAGTGTATACGTTGACCTTGTAGGCATTGTTTGCCCAGTGTGTTCTTCAAACAACTGCCATCTAGCTGTGTGAGCTTTTTCACATTCTGTCTAAATATCAATAATAATACCGTCTCCAGAACCACCACCCGAGTGACGTTTTTCAAGCAGCAATAATATATTCCGTATCCATTGCTGTAGTAGTGTATACGTTGACCTTGTAGGCATTGTTTGCCCAGTGTGTTCTTCAAACAACTGCCATCTAGCTGTGTGAGCTTTTTCACATTCTGTCTAAATATCAATAATAATACCGTCTCCAGAACCACCACCCGAGTGACGTTTTTCAAGCAGCAATAATATATTCCGTATCCACTGCTGTAGTAGTGTATACGTTGACCTTGTAGGCATTGTTTGCCCAGTGTGTTCTTCAAACAACTGCCATCTAGCTGTGTGAGCTTTTTCACATTCTGTCTAAATATCAATAATAATACCGTCTCCAGAAACACCACCCGAGTGACGTTTTTCAAGCAGCAATAATATATTCCGTATCCACTGCTGTAGTAGTGTATATGTTGACCTTGTAGGCATTGTTTGCCCAGTGTGTTCTTCAAACAACTGCCACCGAGCTGTGTGAGCTTGTTCACATTCTGTCTAAATATCAATAATAATACCGTCTCCAGAACCACCACCCGAGTGACGTTTTTCAAGCAGCAATAATATATTCCCTATCCACTGCTGTAGTAGTGTATACGTTGACCTTGCAGGCATTGTTTCAATTTGTTTGCCCAGTGTGTTCTTCATTTTCAAACAACTGCCATCTAGCTGTGTGAGCTTTTTCACAATCTGTCTAAATATCAATAATAATACCGTCTCCAGAAACACCACCTGAGTTGTTGTTGTTGTTTTAAAAATAATGCCAGGCAAAGGCAGGCCGCCACGCAGAGGCACTAGGGGCCGTGCTGCTATGCTATCCTGTGGCCCTAGGAAATTGCCCAGTTTTAAAAAGGCAATGACCCTGAACTCCCAAAATGCTGAAGAGGTAGTTGACTTACACAGCACACCCCATCCTCTACCGTTTCTAACTTTACCACAACATCCTCATCCTCCACTGCTATGGGCACCCCACGTAACACTTCCTCCACCACCGGCGCCCCTTCTTAACTGGAGTCAGAGGAGTTATTTTCACATGAGTTTCTTGAACTGAGTGATGCGCAACCATTATTGGCAGAAGAAGATGAAGGAGATGAGGACGTTACACCAGATTTAATTCTGGCAGAGAACACAACAGAGATGGACATAATGAGTGATGAGGAGGTCCCCGCTGCTGCTTCCTTCTGTGAGCTGTTAGAAGAAATTGATGCATCTGAGGAGAATGATGATGAGGAGATTGATGTTTTGTGGGTGCCCAGTAGAAGAGAGCAAGAGGAGGATAGTTCAGATGGAGAGACGGAGAGTCAGAGAGGCAGGAGGAGAATAAGACTTAGAAGAAGCAGGGAGGACAGCTCGCAGGGAACAGTAGGGCAACAACATGTATCGGCACCTGTGGCCATTGCCGCCAACGCCGCCAACTTCTACTGTTACCGCCAGATTGCCAGCTTCAAAAAGGTCAGCAGTGTGGGATTTTTTTAATGTGTGTGCCTCTGACAAAAGCGTTGTAATTTGCAATGAGTGCAGTCAGAAACTGAGTCTTGGGAAGCCCAACAGCCACATAGGTACAACTTCTATGCGAAGGCACATGAACGGCAAGCACAAAGCACTTTGGGAGCAACACCTCAAAGGCAACAGACAAACTAAAAGCCACCCTCCTTCTGGTCCAGCATCTTACTGCTCTACCTCTGCTGTCCTTGACCCGTCTGAACCACCCTCCACTCCGCCTTCCACCTTGACCACCAGTTCCCATTCCCAGTCATCTGCCCCCAGCCAAGTTTCTGTGAGGGCCATGTTTGAGCGTAAAGTCTGCGAGTCACCCCCTTGCCCGGCGTCTGACAGCTGGCTTGTCTGCACTCTTAGCCCGCCAGCTTTTACCATACCAGCTGGTGGACTCTGAGGCCTTCCGCAAATTTGTAGCAATTGGGACACCGCAGTGGAAGGTACCCAGCTTTTTTTTTTTTTCAAAAAAGGGAATACCACACCTGTACCACCATGTGCAGAGCCAAGTCACCGCATCTCTGTCACTTAGTGTTGGGCCAAAGGTCCATATGACTACTGACGCATGGTCCTCCAAGCATGGTCAGGGCAGGTATGTCACCTACACTGCCCACTGGGTGAACTTGGTAATGACTGGGAAGCAGGGAATGTGTGGCTCAACAACAACAGTGGAGTTGGTGTCACCGCCACGGATTGCACGCGGTTCTGCCACCACCTCTACTCCTCCTTCGCTCTCTACCTCGTCTTCTTCCTCTTCTTCCTCCTCTGCTGCTGGGTCCTCCTCCTCCACACCTGTGCACCCCCAGCTCCCCCTAGGCTATTCGACGTGCCAGGTATGCCGTTGTCATGCTGTCTTGGGGATGACGTGCCTGGAAAGCAGAAACCATACCGGATCTGTACTCCTGTCATCTCTGCAGTCACAGGCCGATCGGTGGCTGACCCCACACCAACTGAAGATCGGAAAAATGGTGTGTGACAACGGAAGCAATCTGTTGGCAGCACTGAGACTGGGCAATTTAACACATGTGCCCTGCATGGCACATGTTCTGAATTTAATAGTCCAACGTTTTGTCTCGAAGTACCCAGGATTCCAGGACGTTCTCAGGCAGTCCAGGAAGGTGTCGGCCCATTTCAGACGTTCCTACACAGCCATGGCACGCCTTGCTGACATTCAGCAGCGGTACAACATGCCAGTCAGGCGTTTAATTTGTGACAGCCAGACTAGCTGGAATTCAACGCTCCTCATGTTGGAACGTCTGCTGCAACAACAAAGAGCCGTCAATGAATACCTGTTTGAACTGGGTGGTAGGACTGGATCTGCAGAGCTGGGGATTTTTTTCCCACGTTACTGGGTGCTTATGCGCGATGCCTGCAGGCTCATGCGCCCTTTTGAAGTGGTTACAAACATGGTCAGTCGCACCGAAGGCACCATCAGCGACCTAATACCCTTTGCTTTCTTCCTGGAGCGTGCCGTGCGACGAGTGACAGATGAGGCTGTAGACCAGCGTGACGAGGAGCAGGAAGCGCACGATTTCTGGTCGGAATCACCAGAACGAGCCCAGGCACCTGCTGCAATGCAGGGAGAGGTGTCAGAAGTGGAGTCAGAGGAGGAAGGTGGCTTTGTGGAGGAGGAGGACCAACAGGAGCAGGCTTCCCAGGGGGCTTGTGGTAACCTTTTGGGGACCCCTGGTCTTGTACGTGGCTGGGGGGAGGAGACCGTGGATGATGTAGTCCTTGATAACGAGGAAGCGGAGATGGATACCTCTGCATCCAACCTTGTGAGAATGGGGTCTTTCATGCTGTCATGCCTGTTGAAGGACCCACGTATCAAGAGGCTTAAGGAGAAGGACCTGTACTGGGTCGCAACGCTACTAGACCCTCGGTACAAGCATAAAGTGGCAGAAATGTTACCAACGTACCACAAGTCCGAAAGGATGCTGCATTTACAAACCAGCCTGCAAAACATGTTGTACAATGCTTTTAAGGGTGATGTCACTTCAGGAACTCATCAACATTCCAGGGGCAGAGGTGCCAGTAATCCTGCCACGAGCGCACCTGCAAGGACAAAGCACTTTGGCCACTCTGTAACGTCAGACATGCAAATGTTTTTCAGTCCAAGGCAGCGCCAGAACCCTTCTGGATCCACCCTCAAAGAACGCCTCGACCGGCAGGTAGCGGACTACCTGGCATTAACTGCAGATATCGACACTCTGAGGAGCGATGAACCCCTGGACTACTGGGTGCGCAGGCTTGATCTGTGGCCAGAGCTGTCACAATTTGCCATGAACCTCTTGTCTTGCCCCTCCTCAAGTGTCCTCTCAGAAAGAACATTCAGTGCAGCAGGAGGGATTGTAACTGAGAAGAGAACTCGCCTAGGTCACAAAAGTGTGGATTACCTGACCTTTATTAAAATGAACGAGGCGTGGATCTCGGAGGGTTACTGCACGCCGGAAGACTTGTTCTGACTCCCCATGCAGCTGTCCTTCTCTGCACGCCTCATGACTCCACACACAGCTGTCCTTTAGCGTCCTCCTCCCTCCGCCACCGTTACAAACTAGGGTGCAAACCCTACTGGTTTCATTTGAATCCAGGTAAATCCTGAGTTTTTCTGGCCTCTGTGCTTCAGTGGCTGCAACCAAAAAAATTTATATTTTCAGCATTTATATGGCATATTTTTTCTGTCCTCTGTGCTTCAGTGGCTGCGACAAAAAAAAAAAGAATATTTTCAGCATTTATATGGCATATTTTTTCTGGCCTCTGTGCTTCAGTGGCTGCGACAAAAATTTTTTATATTTTCAGCATTTATATGGCATATTTTTTCTGGCCTCTGTGCTGCAGTGGCTGCGACAAAAAAAAAAGAATATTTTCAGCATTTATATGGCATATTTTTTCTGGCCTCTGTGCTTCAGTGGCTGCGACAAATTTTTTTTATATTTTCAGCATTTATATGGCATATTTTTTCTGGCCTCTGTGCTGCAGTGGCTGCGACAAAAAAATGAATATTTTCAGCATTTATATGGCATATTTTTTCTGGCCTCTGTGCTTCAGTGGCTGCGACAAAAAATTTTTTATATTGTTAGCATTTATATGGCATATTTTTTCTGGCATCTGTGCTTCAGTGGCTGCGACAAAAAAAACATAATTTTTCAGGAAAGTACACATGCCTAATTTTTCATGGTTCTGCAACAGTGGCAAAATCGCATCTTTTATGGTCACCGCAGGTGATCAATAAAGTAGACCAAAACTGGGCCCACACTGCAGAATCAGTGTTTTTTGGTTCACTTCACTGTACATTGAATTACCTCTGCCTGACCGTGCACGTGCGCACAAGCACGGTGACTGCTAAACACACCACTACAGAAATATTGCCACCAACAGGACGAACATCCTGGAGGTGACAAGCTCAACTAGTAATTAACAACTATTATTTGCTCACTTGACGGTATCATTCATTAAAGCTCTTTGCGTTTTTTTGCGTTGCAGTAAGCGCCGCGTTTCGTCTTTGCGTGTGAACAGGCTGTAACCTTTACACGACTTGATTGGCATGAAGACGCCGGACGTTTTAAAGCAGTTTATTACACAGGTTTAGAAATGTAGTGTGATTTCTGCCCTTTACAGCACAAAACGCAGCGCTGTGTCAACAATGTATTTTTCAGAAACATTTTTGCCCTTGATCCCCCTCTGGCATGCCACTGTCCAGGTCGTTGCACCCTTTAAACAACTTTAAAATAATTTTTCTGGCCAGAAATGTCTTTTTTAGCTTTTAAAATTCGCCTTCCCATTGAAGTCTATGGGGTTCGCGACGTTCGCGAACCGTTCGCATTTTTGACGCAAGTTCGCGAACTTTTTTTCCGACGTTCGCTACATCCCTAATTTTTACCTGATATGTACAGTAATAAGTAAAATCACATGCTACACCGTTGATTTTTTTTACACGATATTGCAATAGACTTGACTAAAAAGGAGTATAATGCATTATGTTTTGTTTTCCAGTGTAATTAAATCACTACACATGTAGATTTATATATCTATTTTCTTCCTAGTAACAGGAAATTTGACTTTTATGCCTGGCTTCCTGCATTCCATTATTCTTTTAGTCCAAAGTATTTAACTAATCCTTGATAATTAATGGGCCTTAAGATGATACTACTTGCAATTACCGAGACTACTCACGCAGCCTGTGAGAGCTTTAGCTACAATCAGTTTCAGAAGATGCAAATAAATTAACCAGCTACAGGGGCCATTCTCAGGGAGAGCAAGTAGTAACAGATAGGCTTTACATCTTTAGAACCCTTTTACCTACACAATATAAGGTTTTCCAAGTGACTGGGGCTGCTAGAATTTGTTGACTGTAAAAACCTGAAGGAATATGTTTCAGTTGTTTTTGTTTCTTTGCATTTCTTTGTAAACCAAGAAGATAATAATATAATAAATACTGATAACCAAATCCAACAACGTTAGACAAAATCTTTAAATGGAAATTCCCCAGAAAAACTTAATCCCATTTTGAAAGTACAACAAACTAACCATACTTGTAAAAAGGTAGGCAACTTCAAGAATTAATTTTTTTATTTTTTAATCGCCCAATTGCCATAATCCATTGAGAACATCTACCATATTTGCTCAAATAGATTTTTAGGACATACATCTCCTGCCATCTTGTTTTCCTAGCTATCCATGCACAATATGTTATACTTTTATCTGGGTTTTTCATTTGCTTTTCACTTTTAATTTCCTTGTATTCTTTTGCATTTCATTCTTTTTGTCATACACCATTTGTAAGAATTTTATATTTTGTTATGCTAATATTTATAAGTGTGCCAGTCTGGTTGTGCAACTTAGTGTATAGTGCTTTAGTATTTACTGTCTGCATATTTATGTTAGCTCTCTTTACTGAATGCTAGAACAAAGCAGTAAAGAAACAATGATTGTTTAACATGAAACTGTGCAACTTCACCTGCAAATATGGACCTGCATATATTCGTATGAACCTCAACTGTGAACAACTGAGTGCAAATGATATAGCTTAACTCAATAAATATGCAACAATAAATATCCCTGTAATTTATAAACATTTATCTGCTTTTTTTTTTTTAATACTTGCTTTCCAAAACTTCTGGAAACCCCTGGAGCTCAATAAGGCATGAAGGCATGCTTTGATCCCTGTGCCATGGATCATTGTCCAAAATATAGACATATTTTTAATGGGAATTTAATGAATAATTTAAACTTTTGGACCATTTGCCCAAATAGGAAGGAGTCCTGTGTGGAACCAAAACAAGGCTCTCATTCAAGACTCTCATTCACAGAGTTCTAGGTCAGGTAATTGAGAGTCATACCATAAATGTATCTCTTACCAGTCAACAAACCTCAATCAATACTGCTGGCAATAATAAAAGTATAGATGTTGTTCTCTTTTTTCAAACTACAGATGATATCCAGACCGCAGAGGAAACAGCATTGCTTTTCCAGAGTGTCAGTATTTAAAACAAGAAATGACCATACAAATAGCCTTTTACCTGCAGCCAACTTTCTTATGAAAGAGGTAGTTATAAAACTGCAACTATTTTGCTTATATATTATAGATGGTTTTGCTTAATTCATCGTCGGGTTTGAAAGCTGTGATCCTTGTTAAAAAAGGGATTTTACGTTTTAACCCTCAATGAATGATCTGCTTTTATATCAACATTTTACCATACTATGATAGGCAGATTGTGAAATCAATCTCTTTTGCATCTCATATCTTAGTTCTGTGATTCAAGAGTGCCAATGTTAAGCTAATAAAAATAATATTGAAAAATGTCTTATTATATTGTAATGCAACAGCTAAAGGAGCAATGCCCGAAACCTGTGAAGATCAGGAGAGACGCACCAAGACCAATTTCACCAGGAGTGCATTAACCTGTGAAAGTCGGCCAGATCTCAATCGGATGGGACTAAAAATTTCGTCGGATTGCAGCCACATCTGTTCGTTGATGCGGTCCCGCGATCCGTTGCCGTTACAATTTGTTAGGATCCGATCGCTGGGCCCTAGGGCCCACGATCGGATCAGCCCGATATTGCCCACCTCAAGGTCTGGCTTACTATCTAACATGTTGAACACATGGGCTGGAAAATGTTAGCCACAGATCTAAAATACATATTTTTTCATTTTACAGATTAAATAGTACAAATGTTAAATGCCAGGAACAAATATATGTTTTTACCTAATGAAAAACATTTGGCAGTTTAAAAAATGCTCAGAGAATGAATACGTCTTGCAAAAGCTTATAGTCGTGGCTGCATGAGCCTTTCTGCCAGAAGTGGATATGTATCACAGATAAAAAGAGAGAGCTACACACAGACCTGGCCACAAGCCAGACCCTCTTATCTGCCACTTTGTGTTGTTCTTCTCAGCCAATCTTTCCCAGCAGATTAATGGCCGCACGGCTCTGTATTTGAAAGAAAAACATGTCTACCAATAGATAAAAGGTTTCAACTCGTAGAAGCAAAATACAACTTTTTACCATTAAACCATCAGTAACTCTGAAAAACTGAATACAGAACACCCACAGACTTCACTTTAATCAATTAATTAAAATTTATTTTAAAAATGTAATAAAAAATGATGTTCTTTTTCTAAGTAATAATAAAACAGTAACTTGCACTTGATGCCAACTGAGATATAATGAATTCTTATAGGGGGCATAACATTCCTATTGAGTTTAATTAATATTTTAATTATTTTTTTTAGGGTATGGAGATCCAAATTACAGATAACAGCTCCCGTACCTGTACCCATAAAAAACGTAATACGTTTTGAGAAGAGACAAATCTACAGTTAATTATTTTATTGTTTTTTTTTTATTTTTGCTTGAGCTGTGTCTATTTTTTCTTTGTTTTTCTTGTGCTTGCACCTGTTTTCTTTATATATTGTGTATTGGATGTTCTCCCAGCATATAGTGTGTGCTACTGCATGACACTTACATATTAGTAACCAAAAGCTGTATTTGATACAGGTACTGCTTAGTTTTATATGTGCAGAGATAATATTACCATAGGTCACCTTTTAATTAGCAGCTTGCTCAAGAAGCAATTAATTGCAAGGCTATAGGTGATGTTTTGTGAATCAAACATAAGATACAAGGATCTTGATCTGTATTAATAAAAGTGGTGTAGCACAATTACTATGTTATATTAAGTAGCTACTGTACAAATCCTTAAGGAAAGGGGTGAGGCTGATTTTATGAATCACTGGGGGAACCCAGAAGGGGCAAGAACACTGATCAATGCAATTTTAATTAGTTAAGTCATCTATTATAATCAGTGCCTAATGTCAGTTGCCGTGCATGACTCATTAAAATTAGAGTACTATTGTTTATTATTGTTATAATCCTTCATTTATATAGCACCAACATTTTGTATATAACCAGGACAAATGCACAGAAAGTAAAACAAAAAGCCTCATTTACCATTGCCCCAATCACAACTGCATTCACTTAGAGCAGGCTGTGCTCTTCTCCGCATTTAGGGGCAAAGTTACAAAAGGGCGAAATAACTAACGCTGGCGTGACCTAATTTCAGGACTAACGCTGGCGAAAATTTGCCAGCGTGACGTCATTTCAGGACTTTGCTGATATACTAACAGTCACTGGCGTAACTTCGCTAGAAAAGGAGATAGACTCTAGCGCTACTTCGCACTCTAACGCCAGGCGAATTTTCGCTCTGGCGAATGGACGTAAGTACGCAAATTCACTAAGATGTGGATTTTACTAAACGTTACCTCTTGCCTTCGCCACCTCAGACCAGGCGAAGTGCAATAGAGTAGATAGGACAAGAAAAAGTTCAAAATTCCCAAAAAATGCTGGCGTCTTTTACTTTTTACAGGGTGATAGGCTGGAAAAGATTGTAAATTTTTTTTTGGGTTCCTTCCTTTCCCCCTACATTTCCTGACATATGGCACCTAAACTATACAGTGGGCACATGTGTAGGGCAATATAACAACTCTATTTTCTTATATTAAGGTTCCCTGGCCTTGTGTAGTGTAATGTAGTTACTGTAACATATACGTCCATTGTACTTTAACTTCAGGCCATATGCTAGTTAGGCATCGCTAGCATAACTTCAAACTGCTTATCGTATTATCTCTAACGCAACTGCACAATCGTTCGGAACCCTGTCGTGGCGAATCTACGCCTGGCGAAGTGTTGCAATGTCAGAGAAGCCGTCGCTGGTATAATTTCGGAGGTAAGTAAATTTGCCCCTAAGAATCTGATGCATCTGAAAGTAGGATGCTTTCTAGGCGATGTCCACATGCCACCCACCTTCCACAACATGCAAAATGGAAAAAACTGTGCAAAGCACCATGTCTTTTTTTCTTGTTACCAGGCAGCTGGCAGCATTTTGCAGTCGTAGAAAGATCACAATTGGCTGTACCTTGCTCTGAATTTGGTGCTGCCTGTGTTCAGCAAAGGCATAGCTCTTTGTGCACCATTCTAGCAATGCAAAGTCCTACCTACCTGGCAACATGCAAATGACATGGTGCTTTATACTAGTTGTATCCACTTTGCGTGTTGCCTCATACATGGTAAATAAGCCATAGCGTCTCCTGTAAACCCGCAGTTGCAACATCAATGGTATCTTGACTTAGGACAAGTACTGTAAGTAACACAATTGCATAAAATGTAACCTTCAGAAACATATTCTGAAACCCTTTTTGGGACAGTTTTAGGAGTACTGATTCATCAGCAGTTGGTAAGTCAAAGGTTGGCAGTCAAAGCCACTATAGAGTTGTATATGATATATTACTGAATCACTGCTTAATTTAATATTATTGTTATTGCACTTACCAAATCTTGATCCAATCACACATCAGTAAGAAGTAACAGAAAAGGTAATCTATAGTACAAATTGAAGACAATCTGTGTCAGCATTCAATGGCTAGCAAGACTTCTTACAAGGCTACATGTAACTAATAAAATAGCCACTGTGTAGGTAACTTCACAGCAGTGGAGTGACAGCCTTTTAGAATGGGAAGGGTCAAGAAAGTCAGTAATGTTTTATAGCTGTTTCCTACTATGGACAAAAATAACAAATAAAAAAACAAACAAATACAAAAAGTATTGTAGAAGTGATACCTATTGTTGGCTAACAATAAAAAAGCTGACGAAGGGGCCTTGGTGCTCTGAAAGCTTGCAATGTATTTTTTTTATTCTTAGCCAATATAGGTATCACTTCTACAATACTTTTTGTATTTGTTTGTTTTTTTATTTGTTATTTTTGCTACTGGCTAACACGGTACCACAGTTTTTGTTTTGTGCCTACTATGGACAAAATGTCAATTAGCTGTCAAGCAATAATTGTTACCAGACATCTCAACTCACTCAGAAAAACACTGGAATAGTCCTCTTCTTATGGTGAAATGAGGGCTGTCATGTCAAGTAGCATTTTTACTATTTGTGTTTTATACAAAAAAATTAAAAAAAAAAGAATGAACTACATATTTGCATTTCCTACTAGGCTTCCTAATAGGAAAGTTACATTGCAAGCACAAGAATCAATACAAATGACTGAAGTTAACAGTATCCGCTCCCTATTGCTTTAATGATGAAGTATGTGGAGATTAATGGCAAGATAACAAGAAGTGGCATTGTTCACAGATTAAGCTCAAACATAGCACTGCCACATAGCTAATGAAAAAAACTGAGAGTCATCCAAGAGACCTGCAGCTTTGGAAGTACTGTATTTCACCGCATTTGACATCTTTTGTGGATAAAAGTCCTTCCCTGAGGAAATTGTTCTAGCAAAATTATCCTCTGTCCAGGCTAGAAAGCTCATCTACTTCCCGTCAAGAAGGTATATAAACAGGAATGCAAGCCATGCATGTCTGTCTGTTTGCCAATTAGCCTGTATGACTGCAAAGCCAAGTCCGTGCTGTTGCTGTGCCAATAAATGTACTTTCTCATTGGAAAAGGTATTTAAATGCAACTGTCACGTGCTTCTAAGGATGAATGCTGTTCTCAACTAATATCAAGGACACTGCAGAAATATCACTGCAAATTCTCTAGAGATATCCATATTCTTCAGCAAGTAGGAACAAGGTGGCAAGACACACACTCCCACCTTACACATGGCAGATAAAGCAAACTGTTTTGTAAAGACAGTTAGAGGACCTCTAGGTTGGGTTCCATGTTTTATGAACACAATCCTAGTTGAAGTATGAATATAAAGCTGGAAATGGAGATCGCACTCACAGGTCTTAGAAGTGTTTAAATGTCTTTATTCAGTGGACAAACGCTGACGTTTCGGCTGACACGACAGCCTTTCTCAAGGCCGAAACGTCAGCGTTTGTCCACTGAATAAAGACATTTAAACACTTCTAAGACCTGTGAGTGCGATCTCCAGTTCCAGCTTTATATATATATATATATGTATGTATATATGTATATATATATATATATACATATATACATATATACATACATATATATATATACACACACACACATCACAAGGCCACTGCACACGCTTGCCGATAGGTTACACACCCTGATGCTCCCAGAAATTCGAATATAGGTAAGTAGATGCCGGTGCACACAAGGAATTTATAAAATAAATCCTTCTTTATTTTATCGACGTTTCGGTCTTCTGCTGGGACCTTACTCAAGATCTTGAGAAAGGTCCCAGCAGAGGACCGAAACGTCGATAAAATAAAGAAGGATTTATTTAAAAAATTCCTTGTGTGCACCGGCATCCAAATAAACACCTTTTTTGATTGTGATAAGTCCTGTGAGTGCGAGCTTTTCCTTACTCTACTTAAACTTTTGATCTTATTGCACCCAGGCAAGGATGACCCATTGATGAGTTGTGCTGGCCTCTACACTACTATATATATATATATATATATATATATATATATATATATATATATATATATATATATATATATATATATATATATATATATATATATATATATATATAAATATAGCACTAGGCAATATTATTTTTAATGAATTAACAATGGCAGCAATCATTTTTGCATTCTGGCTATTATTGTATTGCTTGTATATTATATTATTGTACTGGTATGGGACCTGTTTTCCAGAATGCTCGGGACCTGGAAAATAGAACTTTCCAAAATTTGGATCGTCAGTCTACTAGAAAATCATGTAAACATTAAATAAACCCAATACGCTGGTTTTGCTTCCAATAAGACTTAACTATATCTTAGTTTGGATCAATTACACGGTACAGTTTCATTATTACAAAGAAAGAGGAAATTATTTTTAAAGATATGGATTATTTGATTATAATGGAGTCTATGGAAGATGACCTTTGCGTAATTCAGAGCTTTCTGGATAACAGGTCCCATACCTGTATTATTATTTTTACTTATATAAATAAACCCACACAAATATATACACTTGAACTGTCCAAATGTCATGTATACATTGCTATGTTAGTAGTTAACAGCTATCTATATAACCCCCTCTCCCCCAAAAAAATGGCATTCGTATTCATTCAGAATGTTAACGGCTCCACTACTCTTATTAAAGTTTCTCGATTTGCAATGAAATCATTTCTATCTAATGTAAGCTACTTAAACATTTTCCTCTGCAGTGAATCCTGTGGATGTCACCCACCTGAATTAAACAGCACAGCACTGAAATTATAGATACTAGTACATTATGGGGATTATTTAACAAAATCCGATTTTTAAGATTTTTTTTTAATAAAAAGTCCAACCAAACTAGAATCCACAATGTGACCTTATTTATTTTTTAAAAAAGCACGATTTGATCAGATCTGGAACAAACACGATAAAATCGAGCAAAACCCCGGATCATATGTTTTTTTCATGCAAGTTTTTTCCCCAAAACATACGATTTTTTGGGTCTTTTTCCCAAAAAGCCCACATTTTTCAGATTTTTGCCTGATAAGTCTGAATTAGTCAGATTTGCTGGCTAATTCCAGCACAGAACACAAAAACTTTCAATTAGGATAGGAACCTCTCCCATTAACATTCAACCTCGACAGGTCTGAGATGCCTGATTTTTAGGGGGGAAAAAATGCCAAAATGTTTTTGGCATTCGGACTTTAATAAATAATCCCCTATAGGTAAGTAACATACCTTTCCATGCTGATCTACAGTGAAAAAAAGCAGATAAGTATATTGAAATATCATCATGTATAAACAAGTGTGGTTCTGAAAAACATATCAGTTTACTGTGAGATAAACCTGCATGAAGCCATAAAAACAATATTTGTATTCATGTGCTGTGCTTGTGCTAATACCACTGAAACAGCAGTGGCTATTTTGCTTAGCTCACATTTGTGCAAGCTCTGGCAATAAAAATTTCAACTAACAGGGAGAAGGAGTTACTCCAGTCTGCCTGGTTATTAGCAACTGCTGTGTGACATGACAGCGCCATGCCCTGAATTGCATTATTCTGATTGATAGCAGGAGCTTTAAGAGGCTTACGTTAACACAGTAATTTAATATTGAAAATATCGAACATTTTGTATTGTCAATTTGTATTCTCTCCAATTGCAAATATGAGATTAGAGTTTACTAAAAGCTCAGGTTTTTAATACATGTTATAAGAATATAGGTAACCTTTAAAATATACACAAGGGGTGCTGTATTTTTAACTGGTTGTTTACATGTTTGACAATTGCAACTATTTTGTTTTCAATAAGATTGAATTTAAAATATAGAAATCTATTCCAAGATCAATTAAACAGCTTATCTCTAATATCTATTTGTGACCTTAAATGGGCAGTAAAGCTCCTTGTTTAGCATGAGTGCGATGGCTTAATCTGAACAAATTTTTTGATAATTCTGAAAAATCTGTGCTATTTTTTTCTTACTTGTACTAAACAAGTCACACAGGTTGATTGAATCTACACCATGTTTGGTCCTTGCATGGCAGATAATTAGATTACCAATGCGTAGATAATGCGCCTGCATAATGGACTCCTGCTAATGAGACAGTGTCAATAAAGAAGATAGGGAAGAGTTTTAAACTGGTAATCTATTAATCTACCTAGTAAGTATAAAACATGGAGAAGCTTCACTCTCTCTGTTTAACAACAAAAATAGTAATTTTTCCTATTTAAAACAATGTGCAAAATGTATGATCAACACAAGCCCAATTCAATTAACTCAAGTTGCGCACAGGGCTAAACTGCCCCCTTAATTGCAACCAGGCGCAACGGGTTAGTGCTCCAAACTAGTTAAATAGCTAGGGATTGAAAACAGGAACCCCTGAGCTTTAATAACATATATAACAGCATAAAATGTCTTCTCTGTATATTTGTAGTTATCCCTTCCCACGTCTAGGCCTATTCATGTGCTGCACCCATCCTGTGGAATTCCCATACCATGCCATTAGACACTAAAGCTCCACAAAATCTTTAAACACTCTTTTAAAACTCACCTATTTATCCAATTATAATCTTACCCTCATCATCTCATCCATTATTCCTAATCTCCTTAATCATTTTAATTCACTAATTTCACTCCCCTTCCTTTTTAATAGTAATAACTTGCAAGTAGGGCCCTAACTCCTATTGTTTCTTAACACTGTGTTGCAATGTAATTTCGTTTTATTTGTATATCCTTTGCAAAGCGTTGGAAGAGATACTGATGCTATATTAATAACCATATTAACAATAATTGTACATAATAGTTTAGATTAGAATATTTGTTCATAAACTTGGCATAAACTCGCAGAATAACAAATATTTTCATTAATCAGCTGATCTCTACGGAGAATGCATTTGCCAAGGGTCAAAGACCCTTTTAGTATTTGTGTTTTAATAATGTCAGAGGGCAGCATTATCATTAGAATGCATAGAAATGGTGCCAGCAGGAAAGGCACTTATAAAAGATGCCTCAATTAGAGCTAAACTGGTTATGTACAAAAATAGTTTTCAAACCACATTGTAGCATGCAATTACTAATGTCATATCAAATGTAAATGAATCAGAAAAATTATATCTGTTCTTGATATACTTGTCAAAGGGGAACTAAAGTCTAAAATAGAATAATGCTAGAAATGCTGTATTTTGTATACTAAACATAAACATGAACTTACTGCACCACAAGCCTAATAAAACAAATGATTTATGCTTTCAAAGTTGGCCACAGGGGGTCACCATCTTGTAACTTTGTTAAACATCTTTGCAAGGTCAAGACTGTGCACATGCTCAATGTGGTCTGGGCTGCTGTTGGGAGTTTAAGCTTAGGGATCGTCATAAATTATCAAAACAACACAACTCAAATAATATCTGCCATAGAAGCCGATACAGCAAGACTGATTAATAATCAGAATATATAGACTGCTCTGGGTTCTGTGTTGTCATGTAATCTAATGTGGATTTTATAGTTTTTGTATTGATTAATTCATACTTTCTCCAACTCAAAGCAAAATAATCCTACAATGAGAAGCTAGTTTAAATCTGGCTCCATGATCTTTGTCCCTGCCACTGGAGTTGGAAACATTAAAGGGAATTTATAGGCAAAAATAAAATCCAATACGAATCTCTACACAGTCGCTGACTGATCTACAGGGAAACAAACAAAGCTGCATAAGTTCTGCATGGCTGGGAAGAAAGGTGGGGGGGTTGCCCCCTGCTGTTCGTAAGTATGATCGTTTTCCTGCAGAGCAGTTAGGGGCTGTCGGAAGTTTCCTATCCACAGCAGTCAGAGCAAGTAAAACGAAGGGGGAATTTCACTGCATTCAGTGCAGGTTTCTTACATATTTTTAAATAAAAGTATATTGAAGATAGGTTTCTTTTTCATTAAAGAAAGTGAAAATGGGATTTTATCTTTTTGCCTTTAATAACTCAATGTCCCAGGAGCCCCATTTGTTCTTTATAGATTCTGTAAAAGCTAGAAAGCAAATTAAATCACTTAGATACTGCTTGTGTCCAGCTACTGGAGAATTTATATTTGTGTGGCTGCATTAGGATTGATTGTAGTGATATTTGTGGCAAACTTTAGTACTATAAAGGGCATGGCCTAAACTGGTCCCCATTCTGTAGCACTGTTTTTAGCTCTGAAATAGTAGCCCAATAGTTCTTCATCAAAGCAAGAGATACTTAACGTCACTGTTATTCTTTAATATAACCAACAGAGGGCGCTGTGTGATATTGCAGTCACTGTTAATCTTTCATATAACCAACAGAGAGTGTACTGTTATTCTTTCATATAACCAACAGAGGGTGCTGTGTGATATTGCAGTCACTGTTAATCTTTCATATAACCAACAGAGGGCGCACTGTTATTCTTTCATACAACCAACAGATGGCACTGTGTGATATTGCAGCCACTGTTATTCTTTCATATAACCAACAGATGGCGCTGTGTGATATTGCAGTCACTGTTATTCTTTCATATAACCAACAGAGGGCGCACTGTTATTCTTTCATATAACCAACAGAGGGCATTGTGGGATATTGCAGTCTCTCCCCAAGTGTACTGTTGGTATAGGAATGATTAAAAGGGACTGCAATCTCAACTACTCGGGTCGGCTACCGCTGACCCGAGTATGAGCCGAGGTAGACTTTTTCAGCACATTTTGGATGTTGAAAAACTCGGCTTATACTCGGGTATATACGGTATGTTTAAAAGTTGTAATTTTTAACTTAAAGTTAAATATATATTATTTACACTTTTTAACCATTTGAAGCTCATGCCACATTTGTTTTAGGGTAGGCTAATTTTTAGGACAATAGAGGATATTTTCAAACCGAATAAACCGTTCAAAGCTCACCCTCCCCTTGGCTGCTCCTTTCTATCCCTGTTTGGTGCTCAGTCCGCAGCGTCCCCACCGCTCCACATAGATTCAATACCAAACAGATGGATGGCACTCCATTCAGGGAAATAGCAAATTTATTGCAGGCTCCTACAAGGATCCAACGCCCTACGCGTTTTGGGATACAATCCCTTAATTGTAGGCATCGTGATTAAGGTTTATGATTAAGGGATTGTATCCCGAAACGCGTAGGGCGTTGGATCCTTGTAGGAGCCTGCAATAAATTTGCTATTTCCCTGAATGGAGTGCCGTCCATCTGTTTGGTATTGAATAGAGGATATTTTGCCTTTATTTTGCTTCCTTGGACATATTCAATAATAAATGGCCACTTCACCAACATCACTAATAAATACATACATATATATATATATATGACCTTTATGTAGCCGCCATATTTAAATTTAAGTAAGCGTAAGTAAGTTAAAATGTTTTTCTAGGAAGAAAGTAACTCTACAGAAAATTCTCTAAGAAACATTCGAGCTGATGAATTTTCTCTAGCGAATATACAAATTTTTCTCATTTTCACGAATTATACCCTCATCTGAGGTTAGGTAAATATATGTGGACTACTTGATTATTATCCATAAACCTTTCCTATGCTCAATCCTTTGATAATACATGCTAGATACTCACACAGTAACGGCATTAGACATCATTGTGTGACTGATTAAAAGATTAGTTGGCTAAAGAAATGGCTGAATTTAAAATCTGCCAACTCTTTATTTTAAACACACACACACACACACACACACACACACACACACACACACACACACACACACACACACACACACACACACACACACACACACACACACACACACACACACACACACACACACACACACACACACACACACACACACACACACACACACACACACACACACACACACACACACAATATTTCTTTCTGCTACCTTCTCTCCTTCTCTGTTGACTGAATGTGCCCCTGCACAATTGGTCTCAATAACACATTGTGTCACTTTGTGCAAGGGTGATATATGAAACTAATACAGCTGTCAATGAAAAGTGAAAAAGGTTTCCCTGTTGTTTTTTACTAACAAAAAAGTGCACCGATGTTCTATTAGGAGAGGACATCTTACAGAGAAAAATGATAATGGTTAACAGGCCACTTGCTCAGTCTATTGTCCCAATAATCCTAAACAGTATCTGTGATATGCCTGTGAAGCAAAATGAATGACCTGTCCACCACACTACAGCAAGAAGACCTGCTTATTTGTCTGAGCTAATCTTCTTGGTCTGTCCCTTGGAGACAATAGATGCTGACTGTGCCTGCAGGAAGAGAACATTCAATTAATCACAGGCCCTTGGTTATTACCTCTGGTTTCAAAATGGTGCAAGATCATTCATCTTGCAGACCTTGTCAACACATGCTATTTAATCCTATGTTGACAATTATCGTTAAACTTGCTAGCTCAAAAAATGTCAAACTCTTGATTTTGCACGGTAATTTATAAGTTAAAAAGGAATATATGTAAAATATGTGCAGATCATACGTGTTATTTATTTACTGCAGCTTTTGGACACAACCTCCATGTTTTTTACCCACAATACAGTATTTTCACCTTACTACTGTTGCCAGGGGGATTGCACCGGACATTATTGTGGCTGATGTGTCAGAAACAATGTCGGGCAAATCGGCACAATTGGACTAAATATTTCATATCCAGTTGGCATCATTTTGGGTGTTTGGAGTCAGGTTGATTCTTTTATGGCAAACTGCATTGTGGTGATCAAAAAGCTACTGAATGGGAACTTTTGTGCAAATGACTATGGCCAAGTGCAGCAGCAGTGAAGTAAGTATGTACCTTCATATTTCCAGCATGTGCATACTGTATATAATACATAAAGAGGGAAAATAGTGATTCAGCTTAAATGTTATGGGGCAATTTAATAACATGCCATGTACATACCATAATGTCATTAGCTGCAGCATCTGTATTAGTCTTTATACAGGGGCGTAACTACACAGGAAGCAGACCCTACAGCTGCAGGGGGCCCAGGAGGCATTGGGGCCCCATGAGGCCCTAATTCATATACAATTTCAATAATTTTGGTCAACCTCTATACATTTTGGGGGCCTGAAAAATAACTTGCTGTGGGGCCCAATAATAGCTAGTTATACCACTGGGTTTATCCAATATTTATTTTGATACAGTTTACAGCACTTGGTGGATCAAAATAAAAGGTACAGCTTGGTTGCTCCAATAAACAAAGAGTTAACTCAAAGATGAACAACTCCTTTAAAGCCAGAAAAAATGCAACTCCATGGACAAAGGGCAACATACATCCCTGTTAATACAACAGACTGGCCTTAACTACAATTAAAAATGACGTAGCTCTGAATGTCAATCCTGTAACTACAGAAAATACATTACTGGGCCACAGAAGAATGTTTTTTTATAACTCCCCTACCTCTCACATAGCTGAAGAATATTACCCCTTTCTCAAAATATACTAAGATTGCACATACTGTAGGTCAAGACCTCTGTGGGGCCCTATATCTTTCTGGTCCCCTAGCTGTCACTGGGCCTGCTGTCTCTGCTGTTAGATCCTCAATTGGGGATCTTATTTTTGTATTTTAAAACACTTAAAAATACAAATAATAGATATGATATTAAAGAAAATATCAACAAAAACTAATTATATATGAGTATGTGTTTGTACAAATATGTATATACTATATATATATCCTTTTCATAGTGCATTTGTTTTCAATGAAGGCATGAATTATTTAAGATTCTTTTACTGAAGCAGAAGGCTGTTTCATTTCATCAATGTAAATGATTAATGGAGTCATAATCCTAGGAAAAGTTATTGCCACTTCATTTCCTGGCGACAGACTGAAAGGTCCATTGTGTGGTATCAACATATTTGCTTTACTTCATTTGTTTCTGTTCTCTTTAAGGTATAATCCAAAGTAGAACCATATGGCTATCAGCAATTAAGCAGCACATCACACCTCCTGTTTATTTCTTTTCCTACCCTGGCTCATTTATAGCATGTATATTAATGGTGTCTGCAGTCTTGTGTAATATTTTGAATTTCTTGAAAACCTCACCAGGAAATGTTGTACCAGTTAGAATAAAGGCAGCTTCCCCCATCTGCTTTTCATTACTACCAGAAAGCATTTAAAGAGCACAATAAAAACATAATGCTGAAAAGCACAATAACCCACATCAGATGTGCTGGCTTGGCATGGTGTACTCATCGCCATATTGCAGATTAAACATTCACAAAACATTTGGGACTCACAGTCACCAAACATTAACGCTGTCACTACTGCAAGCAAGTGTTCCTTTTCTCCGTCGAGGTTTTTATTTGCTTTTCATTTGCTCTTAAAAATGGTTTTTCACCCAAAAATTATGTTTTGCATATTGAAAAATTCTAGTCAACTTTCCAATACACATTTATTTAAAAATTGGCCACATGGCTAAGAAGTCTTGAATGTCTAATGGGGGAATGTAATAAAAGTCACAAAGAGAAAAACAATTTGCACAAATAAGAATAAAAATTTGTATATCCCAATGTAATATTATGCCCTTAACTGTTATTGCATTGCAAATTTTGAATGCCCACTTAAGAAGTGCTTGAAGGTGTCGTACTCTTTTGGAGCAAACATTACAACTTTTTCAGTTAAGAACTTTTATTACATCACTGCGCACTGGCGCAAACTAAAATCACTTGGATCACTTACATAGTTACAAAGTTACATAGTTAAATTGGGTTGAAAAGAGACAGAGCCCGTCAAGTTCAACTCCTCCAAATGAAAACCCAGCATCCATACAAACACATATGCTCAGGATTTTCAGGACAATATCTATAGATCGATATTGAATCACTACAAGTTGATTATGCATGCCAGTTTGAAGTAGAGTCCTTCATCTCGTTGGGTACCTGTGAAATACCTGCAAAATGGTTCGGTTTTGAGCCAAAAGTCCCTGATTCCTTGGTCGTGCAGGCAGTACGCAGGTAACCTGGCAGAGTACCCAACAAAGGTGCGGGCTTGATCCTTCCCACCAACCCTTGCGGTTCTGCCAGCTTTTAATTTTTTTGGGGAAGATTTGGCACCGGAGTGACGTCGCTTCCAGGCAAATGTGACGTCACTTCCGTGTCCCCTGGGTCAGAAGGTTAGTTGGCCTATTGCGGGTAAGGTAGCGGGAACATGTTGGTCAAATTGCTGGTTGAAGGTCTCTAGTTTGAAGTAATCTCCATAGAATTCTGCATCTTCCAGTGGTTGCCCAAGAAAGTATTTTTCCTTTTTCAGTTTAAAATGTGGATTGTTATTGTATGGTACAGGTAGGACTAAATGAAGTCAAGTTTTCTATTTAAAGTTGCACCCAACCCAGCCATTAAAAATTATACTTGACATCAATGTTATTATTAGGGAAGGGAATAGACATAAGAACAGACAGGACTTTTGTTGCAAAATGCAGAAAACTATTAAGGCTGATAAAATGTAGCAATGCAATTAAACAAACAATGCCTTATATACACAACCTGGGTTCCTATATCGAAATTCATTTTTTTAACCTATTTAACATGCAATTGTTAATAACAGCAGGTTATTTGCAACATTCTGATAATCAAGATACTACTAGCAAGGCTACCAACAAAAAAAGGATTATTAAAGTAAAGAGTTTTAAATGCCTAAAACAATTGTCAGGATAATACCTATAGATAGATATTGAATGATTAATAATGAATGCAAAATTAAGTTTGTCCTATCATGTTAACATGATCTGTTGAGGTTAAACATTGGGAAGGACACCCATACTGTGACCTGTAACCTTAATTCCGATTGCAGTTCTTCATTCCATCGCTGATCTTAAGCATTTCAGAAGAGTGTCATGCATGGCAGAGAAGTGCAGGATAAATTAAGGGGGTGGATAATTGGCTGAAATCCTCTGCTGTAATGGGCAACACCTGAGCCACCGCACTTCAAAGGTTGAGGAGAAATCAGTTGCGTGCAGAAGAGCAATTTTCAACAGCTAAATGATCATTCTCCATAAAAAGAATCCAGTGTTAATTAAAAATATATATGGCAATAAAACAAAAATATGGGAGCAAAAAAGATATGGTCTGGTGGTTTAATCAATATCCTGCATCAGATCATTAGCCAGTGTGAGAGTGGGTTTTAAACAAATGTAATGGCATTTCAACCCTGGGTAGTTAATAGAGTGAGAAGAAAAAATAATGAATTGTATAAGCATTTATTAATGGTGTAAAACACTGTCATCTATAGTTCACAAAAGGGATTCGGGCCATAACAATACAGTATATTGTCTATGGCACATGTGCCCTAGCCTAAATGTTTTTCATCTTTAATAACAAATTATACAGATTTTCAAAATTCAATTTATATTGTCAGTCGTGTTGCTAACTGGGTGCCTAGAGAATGTGTCTATGGTCCCATAGCAGGAGGGAAAACAATAAAGATAAATAACAAGGAAAAGTCTGGCACTTCAGCTTCTCCTAGCTTGCAGTAAAGGGTGTTTGCATTCAACATGAAGAAAAAATGGAAAATGGTATGCAAACCTGTAAATAAAAAAGAAAAGAGCAGAAGAGCTAATGTATAAAAACAGAAAAAGGGAAGCAAACCACAGAAAAGTTCATGTTTGAAGAATATACTTCATTATGGGGACTGTGCCCAGGGTTTTTGTTACTACACTTGTAAATAGGTTGCTGTATAGAGAAGTCTTATCCACCAAAAGGTTCCTTTCTTCTTTGTTCACCTTCCCAATGTCTGTTTTAGACCAGGATTCCAGTCTGTGCACCTGAATTCTCCATCATGAAATGCTACTAGGGACATATACAAGGCACATACTGTATGAAGGGAAGATCCTAAAGATGAGCATGGCATGGCAAGGGATGCTGTACCTGATATAATATATACTGTGTGTGTATATATATATATATATATATATATATATATATATATATATATATATATATATATATATATATACATATAATATTCAGCCAATAACCACCCTCAGATCTTTCTCATGGTGAAAAAAAAATGAAAAAAAACCCCATCCCACATTATCATCCTGACTTAACAATAGGATTTTTATAACTTCACAAAGTACAGTATTAAAATGGTGCAAAAAATAATTAATTTCTCACCTTTCCCAATCCTGGGTTGTCTTTTACTTTGTTGACCGCTCTCAGAAGGCATGGTGGTGCAGGTGGTGGACATGTCTGAAGAATACCACAGAAGTTGGTGGAAAAGAGTGTAGCTTCGGACACCAAGGAAGGTATAGTTCTTTGTTTCTTCTTTTTGGAGGAGAGATTTAATTTCTGAGCAGCCCTGTCAAAACATTAACAGAAATACAGAGCTTAAATTTACACACTTCGGTGCTTGAGCCTTTCACCTGTTCCCAAAACACAGGGTGCCAGTAAGAGAACCATCATTAGACACAACAGCAGGCCTCAGTTTTTGCTTATGCAAAGGAGAAGTGCAGTTCATTTATTGCTGTTATTTTTTCCTCCTAACCGTTTGCAAATGACATTCGGAAACCACATGTAACATACACATGCAAATGATTATATAAATATTCATGCTTTTATACAGACTGAAGCAATTTCAAGCAAAGTGAATTACATTACAACACTATATAGTCCTGGCTAAAAATGAACATTTGAATAAATGAATGATGTGAGAATTAGAGGCCACTTAGGCTATGCAAATCATATTCTAAATGCTGCAGTTGTTCTGTATTAAGCAGTTACTGCAACTTTATATATCACTGGTTTCTAAACCTGTCTTCATGACCCATGCACGGTGTTGTTATCCACAAAGGATTGCAGGTGGCTGGGTTATTATAATGGAATCCTTGATCTGCCCCAGTATCTTTTTCTGCTATCATTTCACCAACTTAGCATTGCTAAGGGGCATATTTACTTAGCTCAAGTGAAGGAACAGAATAAAAAAAATTTCGAATGTTTTTTTTGGCTACTTCGACCTTTGACTACGACTTGGACTTCGAATCGAATAATTTGAATAATTTGAACTAAAAATCGTTCGACTATTCGACCATTCGATAATTGAAGGACTGTCTCTTTAAAAAAAAAGACCCCCTACTTCGCCCTTTTAAACCTACCGAGTTGCAATGTTAGCCTATGGGGAAGGCTTTCTTAGCTTTTTTTAGGCAAAGAAAAATCGTTCGATCGATGGATTAAAATCCTTTGAATCGTTCGATTCGAAGGATTTAATCGTTCGATTGAATTAATTGCGGTAAATCCTTCGACTCCGATATTCGAAGTCGCAGGATTTACCTTCGGCAGTCGAATATCGAGGGTTAATTAACCCTCGATATTCGACCCTATGTAAATCTGCCCCTTGGTGTGTTTTAAATGATTTTTCCTTGTATTTGTCTGCCAGAAACGTAAAGTGGCAAATACATGATTACATTGCTGCTTGGGCATTTTCCTTGCTTTTACATAGTTAACTTGGTTAAGTTGGGTTGAAAAAAGTCCAAAGTCCGTCAACCTCATCAAAACCCAGTGCACATATATACGTAAATACACACTAATACCAACACACATATATATATATATATATATATATATATATATATATATATATATACACAGTATATGAAGTATGTGTTCAAACCTTACTTTCAGATTCTGCCATGTGTATAGAAGTGATTGTTTTCCTTCTGTTCTGTGAAAACCCTTTTACCCAAACTTCTACCACTCTAAGGGGCAGATTTACAAAATTCGAGTGAAGAATTCGAATGTAAAAAACTTCGAATTTCGAAGTATTTTTTGGGTACTTCGACCATCGAATTGGTTAAATTCGTTCGAATTCGAACGATTCGAACGATTCGAAGTAAAAATCGTTCGACTATTCGACCATTCGATAATCGAAGTACTGTCTCTTTAAAAAATACTTCGACCACCTACTTCGGTAGATAAAACCTACCGAAGTCAATGTTAGCCTATGGGGAAGGTCCCCATAGGCTTGCCTGTGATTTTTTGATCGAAGGATTTTCCTTCGATCGTTGGATTCAAATCCTTCGAATCGTTCGATTCGAAGGATTTAATCGTTCGATCGAACGAAAAATCCTTCGATCGATCGATCGCAGGATTTGCGCAAAATCGTTCGACTTTGATATTCGAAGTCGAACGATTTTAGTTCCCAGTCGAATATCGAGGGTTAATTAACCCTCGATATTCGACTATTGATGAATCGGCCCCTAAGTCTTCTAAATTTTAAAAAAAAAACATAATAGCTTTGGGGCATGGGGTACAGTGGTCTGCATTTTGGATGCATGTGTAACACAGAAAGCTGGCAAAGATAAAAAAACAGGCATAGCAAAGGTACAGGGACTGACTACATTTTACATTTTTACATTTTAATAGGCTGTATGCTTATTCATATTTCCTGTGATTGAACAGGTATATTACACAGCTGGAGAAACTATTATGACCATGCTTGTTATAGTTACAGATCTTGTTGTAACTATGTACATAATAAAACTCAAGTGAATATGCAGATTTTGTGTGTAAAGTTTATATCTTATTGCAGTCAGCTGGGAAACTTGGTGAAAGGCAGGCTGAAGGTTAAAATATTAGCCATAAGAACATGCACCTTCTCAGGGAACTGCATTGACTTAACAGGGTACCAGAGTAACCCAGGGGTGACCATATAACCTAGTCATGTGGCCTTGTATGTTTGTATGAATGTATGCAAAAAAAATGTACATGTTCAGTGAACAATAGCATTCTTTGCTTTGATTTTTTTTTGTATTTGTCAGTTTCAAGGTTTTTGAAAACTGCACTTCTGCAACTTAGCTTTTAAAAGAAAAGGAAAGGTTAAAACTAAGTAAGCTTTATCAGAAAGGTCTATATAAATGCACTGTCAATAGAAACACCACATTTCTTTCCTTCTATTGTGAACACATGGGCTTCTGTATCAGACTTCCTTCTTTCAGCTTAAACATGCAGGGCTAGGGCTTGAGCATGCTCAGTCTGCTTTTCCCTTCCTCTAATGCTTTCTTTCTCTTCCCTCCTCCCCTCCCTGCTGTAATCTGAGCCCAGAGCTATGAGTGAGCAGGAAGACATTTAGGAAGTCATTTCACACCAAGCTAATATGCTAGTTGCTATCCTAAACAAACAAAGAGAACTTCTATAGTTGTTTACTCAGGTATGGTGAAGCATTCTACAATATAAATATAGATTTCTAGCTTGCACTTTTGTGGCTAATCTATTGGCAATAAACTGCTCTCCTTCTTTAACAGCTTGATAGAGACATTGCAGCTATCTTCAAGGGGTTTTAATAATCTTTGCTATTTTACTGTATATTTTAACAGAAGAGAACCCTAGTTATCCATTTTAATGTATCTGATTTAGCTAGATAAAGTCCTACATTGGGCTGCCGCATAAATATTTTAGGAAGTTTAGGAAGACTTCAAAATATCTTATATTGTAAAAGAAAATCCAAAGACCTAGAAATTTAATATATTATATGTAAGCTTACTTGACAAACTTCTATCTCTCATGTAATACATGGATGAAAAATGCTCCATATGTTTGCATGTTTAATCAAATCTGAGCCAGGCATTTGCCAGTTAAAGGCCAGGTTGCCTGGTTACAAACTCCTAGGTAAGGCCTAAACATTTTGTGATTTGTACAAACAAGTAAACGGACCTCAAATGACAAGGGGTAGAAAACCTTTTATTCAATACCTGGATTAAAAATTCTTTAAAGTGTTAACAGTATTTTCCCTGCAGACACAAGCAGTTTGAAAGATCTTCTGGAATATATTGCACCCTGAAAAATCTCTCTTTATCTCTAGCCATGAATGTTATGGAGACGGAAACTAAACAGCTACTAATATTTCATTAGTGATTGAAATGTGCATGACTGTGCTATTGAGATGAAATAATAATAGTAATAGATGTAAGAAATAATAATAGATATAAGAAAAAAACTGTGTTATATTGTGAATTGTAACTACATTTGAATTTGCCAACTATTACACAAATGCTATTACAAAGGGGCCATTGTGACTATAGAATAATCACATTGAAGCCCTCACTCACTCAGTAGTGAGATAAATAGCAATAGGCTTAAGGCCTTATTCAAACTTGAGTTCTGTGCATGTCAAATTGCAGTTTGGTTGGAGCAAATCAATGCGTCTCAGATGACACATGCAGCAATGGATTGGATCTGACTACACAGAGTGAGCAAATCTATTCTGGTTCTTATAGAAATCAGTTTCGCAATTGTTGGCATCCAGCTGAAGTATTTGGGTGACTAAAATAACTGGAGGCTATGTGTGAATAAGGCATAACTAAAGGAAGCAATCTCAAGTCCATTGAAGAATAATGAAGGCACATCTCAGGTTCACATGAAGACATATGACTCTGTTTAAAGTATGTCATGTCCACTTTTGATCTTATGCTGGCAGCACATAGAAGCTAACCAAAGGTCCCTTTAAGTATAGAAAAATGCATTCCTTATAAGAGATGGTCACGGTGACTTAAAGGGGACCTGTCACCGTAAAAAATAATTCCAAATTATTTTCTATCATGTTGTTTAAGCAAAAAAAATGTACTTACACTACATTTATTATTTACATGTTGTTTCCTTCGGTCTTGGAATTACACAATCACAGCACGCAGACAGGAGCCACTTTGTGGACACTGTTATTAAGACAAGTTGTCTATCACCCTAAAATCTTGTGTATGCACCAGAATGGGGGGCCTAATGCCCAATGCACATTGCCCTAAACAATTATAGAGTGTTAGAAGGGAGGGGGAATGTCAGGAGAGCAGTGATATCTAGGAAGTGCTGAATGGAAACTGAAAGTAATAGACTGTTCCACCTATATGCCCCAGGTAATATATGATTGACAGCTCAGATATTTAAACACCTTTATAACAGGTATGGATGTTTTAATGAAAGAAAGGATTTGGGTTCCATGTTTTATTTGCAAATAACTTTTATTATACTGCTTGTTATGTGTAGGTGACATGTCTGCTTTAAATTATATGATATTTGAATGTATATAAAAAATAAATGCTCAAAGAAGCCTTTCATAGAATTACATGAAACAAGTCTCCTGATTTATGGTATAGTTTTTAGCCTGAATGCAAATCATCGATTTGTTACATTATTATTCAAGATCAGATATTTGCAACTAATAAATATATTTTTTTTGTTTTGTAGATGTACAGGTATGGGACCTGTTATCCAGAATGCTCTGGACCTGGGGGTTTCTGGAAAAGGGGTCTTTCCAATATTTGGATCTCCATACCTTAAGTCTACTAAAAATCATTTAAATATTAATTAACCCAATGCCAATAGGATGGGTTTGCCTCTGATAAGAATTAATTGTATCTGGGATCAAGTTCAAGGTACTGTACTTTTTCAGGAGAAAATGGAAATCATTATTCAAAATCTGAATTATTTGGTTAAAATGGAGTCTATGGGAAATAGGCTTTTCATAAATCTTAATTTCCTGGGTAACGGGTTTCCGGATCCCATACCAGTTCTTCTTACTTTAGTTCTACAACCTTTTCTATCACGTGTTCTCTTCTCAGAAATGCCTTCTATCTCTTTCTTTCACAGTAAAAGTTTTGTTTTAATCAGAGACATCAACCTTCCCCAAGTCTTGAGGGAGATAATGATCTACTGCTTGCCTTTTCGAGACCATATTTCACATTATTATATGGTGAAGAGAGACATTCAGACCTAGAAAAAACAGGACGGGATCATTATCTTACTCATGACATGGGGTTAGTTGACATCTCTGTTTATTTGGACTTCTTACTAAATTCCATAAACTGACTCACAATCCATCATTCAGGCACATGCCGTTTTTATTCCACGACTAGTTCTATAACAATCCTCAAGGTTCATGTTACCCATAAACTTCTGTACTTGCTAAGACCAAGCCTTTGTCTGCAGTAACCCCACCAATTTACCTTGCTAACTTTTTGGGTAGACCCACCATTTTCACTACAGATCAGTAAATTTATGCCCTGAACCCAACACCAGTGTTACCCCCCACACAATTGAATTAATTATGTGCACAAGTTCTTTTCGCTTCTAATAATACATTTTATTTCCCACACTCTTGTAAAAAAGGCCAGGAAACCAAATGGAGATTTGCTGGTAGCCCAGTCATCTATCAGTCATCTATCAGCGATGCACTTCTTAGGATAGACCTGAATTACTAATATATATTCCATATACACAGTCCATAGGTCACAGTACAAGAAGCTCTTTCCACAACATCAAATACAAGAGTGCATGTAGAAATGTAGTCACTACTCCTGCATTTAAGCGGGAAAGATTTATAATTCTTTAGATTTAATTTTTTCATTTCCTGACATTCCAGTTCACTCTCTGATTTCATTTCTTGGAGATGATTAACTGCTGGCAATTTGCTAGGCAGCAGAATCTTCTGGAAGCAGATAGAGTAAAAAGAAATTATTTACCTTAATAAAATGCATACACTTGTAAGTCTAGATAAAGGCAGGCACTGAAGATCCCTTAGCAGGAGTGTGTAAATTGCAAATAACTGATCATAGTTGTACTATACTGTATGTGTTAGAGTGTAATGTATGCATAAAGAACAACAGAGATACTCCTGTAAGAAACATGACTAAATTATGTATCGGTGGGGAAATAGCTGTATCATGTACTAAAGCATAGAGCTGTGTTGCACTTTTTGGGAGATTTAGATGCAAATAGCAGAGGATACCTGCTGTTTCTTTTGTCTGAGTGTTAATTGCCTATTTCCGTTTACTATAACTAGGACTGTACGATGCCCACCAAATGAGCTTTCTAAAGGACGCTGGGTTTTGTAGCTCTGAAGCATCTGGATCACCAAATGTTATCTATTTCTACCATATTTGTACCCTCTCACTATTATCCAAAATCATTTTGCTGGTAAAATGGGCCTATTACTTGTGTATGTGTAATGGCAATTAGACAAAATTAGATTAAAAGTGCCACAAGGGCAGGGGTACAGAGCATGACAAGCAAAACAACATTTGCTACATAGTGATGTGTAATAGGTCAGTATAATAATAATGATAATAGTAGTAAACGTGACATTATTCTTTACATGTCTCTGCCTTAAAGGGATATTAAACATGCCATACAATACATTAATATGCATCAGAAATTGCAACTTACATGCATTGTGTTATACACAAATTTGTGACATGTTCTGTATGCAAAACACTGCCTATCAGAGCCCCATAAGCCAGAAACCACCCCAAGCTATAATCAATCATTTGGAGGTGGTCTCCCCCCTCCTACAGAGATATATAAATAATTAGAGCCTCACTTGGGATTAGAGCTGCCAAAACAGGAAACATAAAATAACATTCTCACATTTAATGGGTAATTAGAAATTAATTTAGAGGCATGCTGTAGAATGCAGTTCCTCCTATCCAACTTTGCAACATCCACTTACATCTAACTGCTAAATTGCTACCCTGCATAATAATTTTTTGTGTCCTCTTTTAAATGGAAGAGCTGGCTTAATGTGTATTTGCTAAAATTTCACAGTAGAGATGTGGTTTGATTTATCAGTGATCTTGCTGAAGGGCTGTTTTGTATTTAGTTCACTTTTAAACCACATACTTGCACAATGACTGATGTGTATCTGAACTAATTACTAATCGGTGAAACATGCAAATGTGCAATATAAGGGCAATTTCATATAGCGTTGTTTTTGGATACTTAAGAATGGTGTTTTTAAGTAGCCTAAAAATTCCCCACTAAAGCACTTTAAATAGACCCCTATAGACTAACACTGAGGGGGTTATATATAAATATATATAATATATATATTAATATATATAAAGTTTGAATGCTAAAAACTCAAAAAATCAGAATCTGAAAATACACCATCTGCGCTGGAATAAGCCCGAAAATCTGACTATTTCGGGCTTTTCAGGCAAAAATCCAAAAAATTCTGGCTTTTCAGGAAAGTCTGAAAAAATTGAGCGACTTGGGGAAAAAAAAAAAAAAAGAAATTGTACGATTCTGGTTTTCGCTTGAATTTATCGAGTTCTTCCCAGATCCAATTAAATCAAGCTTTTCAAATAATAAATAAGGTATTTCTAGTTTGGTCTGACTTTTATAAATTAAATAATAAGAAAAATTCTGATTTTGATATATAACCCCCTGAAATTGTCTGACTAGAGCATGTGCTACAGATGTCAAAATGAGTGTACAGAGAACTTTAGAGCTACGTTTTGGGGTAATTTTAAAACTCAGCATTGGAAACAGCCCTTGTGACAATGCCTTAACAATATGGTAACAACACTGATACAGTTCCAATTCCATTCCAAAAAGATCCTCCACAAATAATTCTGCTGGATATTGAAAGTTAATTTACATATTATGAGAAAAAAATGGATCATCTGTGAACAAATACATCACAGCATTCAGTGGCCCCTTGTACTTTAATGCAATGGCATTTTATCATCTGTGTTTTGAATCACTCAACAAAATTGCCAGTGTATCTTGCAAAAAGTGTTGGAAATTGGCCAAATTGGTTAACTCTCAGCATCCCTAAAAAGTGACTCAAATGAGCATAATGGTTCACCAACCCCTTTAAAGGTGTAGGGGACCGATAAATGTATTCCCCATTTATACTGCATTCCCCTAAAGTTTGGGCACTGAAGGGTCCCTTAGTTATACTGGAGCTAAATTCCATTTCCTGGATCAAAGCACAACCCCTAATCCCAGGTTTAGCCACTAGGTGACACTGTGTAATAATATATAAGCAGAGAATTTATGTGCTCAGGGTCTGCTTACATGAGCAGGCTTACCTGAGTAGGCAGGAAAGGTTAAAATTGGAACCTAGACAAGTCAGGTCTAGCTAAGATAGTCTACTCACTTTAATAAGTCACTTTAGGCGTAATAGACAGTTAGGGCTATTTATCCGAATCGCTGAGGCTCCACCATGTTTAGTGGGATTAGGACCCTGGGTAGTAATTGAAAAAACATCTGTAGTATTAGGGTCTCCAAACAGTGTAATGATTACTCACCACAAACGGGAAGTGGCCAAGGTGCACCGTCCTGAGCCCTCAGCACGGGGGGCAGACAAACCAACAAACCAATATGGAGCAGGCACTCAAATAAGACAAACTCCACCAGGCAACAAGTCATTGTGAACAAAGTTTATTGTGTCCTCAGCCTGACGCGTTTCGTGTCATCAACACTTAATCACAGGCCTTATTTGAGTGCCTGCTCCATATTGGTTTGTCGGCCTGGGTAGTAATTGCCCAGAAGTAGAAATTGTACGATTCTGGTTTTCGCTTGAATTTATCGAGTTCTTCCCAGATCCAATTAAATCAAGCTTTTCAAATAATAAATAAGGTATTTCTAGTTTGGTCTGACTTTTATAAATTAAATAATAAGAAAAATTCCGATTTTGATATATAACCCCCTGAAATTGTCTGACTAGAGCTTGTGCTACAGATGTCAAAATGAGTGTACAGAGAACTTTAGAGCTATGTTTTGGGGTAACTTTAAAACTCAGCATTGGAAACAGCCCTTGTGACAATGCCTTAACAATATGGTAACAACACTGATACAGTTCCAATTCCATTCCAAAAAGATCCTCCACAAATAATTCTGCTGGATATTGAACTGAATACAAAAGTTAATTTACATATTATGGGTAGTAATTGCCCAGAAGTAGGGATTAAATGTCGGAGTTAGCTCCACTAGGGTAAAGGCTGAAAGCTGGGAGTACCTTCGTAGAAGCTGTATTCTTTCTCTTACCCGTGGGGTCTACACTGACCATTGGTGCTGTGAGTATATGCCTATCCACTGATGTTACATGTTCCTGCTTATCTCTAATTGAACTCCTATGTGGAGTGTGTTCTTCTTCAATAAATCAGTTCTATGGTTAAAGGGGAACTATCGCGAAAATAAGAATGTAATATTAGCTTCGGCATGCTGAAATAAGAAACTTTCTTAATACAAACAATTAAATATTCGGTACTGTTTCTGAAATAATCAAGTTCATCTTCACTATTCCTCTCTCAGCATCTGTTTTTCTTCATTCTCTTTTCATGCAGCAGTTGGGGTTGGATAATCATTGACAGTTAGATCCAGTATGAGAACCTTCCTCCATCCTACAGTGAGTGCCCACCAAAGAGGGGTCTGTGTAAGGAAAAATTTACTGGGGAGTTTGGGAAGGAAAAAGACAGTGCCCTCTGTATCATTACAGCTGTAAAAGAATTTGGGTGTATAGTACTTCTGTTTAAACAGAACATTACTAGAGAAACACTTGTTGGGTTTTTTTCTACATCTTTTATAAAGCAAACATCTTCCAAAATTTGTAAAGCAATAAACGTTAAAACCAATTCATGATATTCATGATGCCAGTGGGTGCGTACTGTATATTCATATTTGTTGTAACAGACAATCAGTGTACACAATGAGATTGAGGAGAACCTCCCTTCATTTATATGACTAGTTGGGCTTATTACAAGTTTGTCAGTTTATATGTGGAACAACTTTTGTCATGTTGATTTTTTTCTGAAGCCTGGGATTTATAAACACAAACATTCTGATGTTCCATCATAAACCAAATGTATATACAGCAAATGCTTTAGGAAAGGCCTTATATGATTTCACAGTCTAAATGTAAACCTTTATATTTAAAAACTGTTCCAGATCAAAAATTATATAAAAGAAATGGTTTAATTTTTACTGCCTGATACATATTTTTTTGCGATGAATTGTGAATCAAGGTAAAAACATATTTTTTAATATATATTATTAACAAATGCTATTTAAAGGACTGTACACAGTCAGTAGATATATGCTAGGCTCATCTGTTCAATTAATATAATTTACAATGAAGTCACATCCCAGGAAAGCAGAGAAATGACAATCAGTGATTATCATGGCTATGCAGTAATGATATTACTTACATGCTGGCCAGTCCATTCCCACTGCTGTCCTGAGACTAGCCACACCTTTTCTCCTATTTCTTAACAAGGTTTGAAAATAGAAGGTCATTTTGAAAAAAAAATCCTAGAGCCACGGGTCAGGGGCTATGAATGTTAAAAAATAAAGCAGTGAAAGATGTATAATCCATAAAAAATAGAAATGCTGTAGTTTGAAGGGTTCCACCCATCGATCTTGATAATTCCATTCCATGAATGAACACACAGCTTGCAGTGAACACAATGAATCAGCATGAGAAGCTGATACTGAGAAGATGAAGCATCATCTCATATGCATCTTACTTCCGCTGTGCTACATGTTAGAACAGACACTGTAATAGTGACAGCGATATACATAGTCAGCAACATTTACTGGCTTGCAGTTTTCCCTTTTCAGCCGTTTGGTTTTTGGAACCATTATTAGTAATGTACTTACTAACTTTTATGCTTTTATAAGCTAGATATTACAGGTATGGGATCCATTATCCAGAAAGACGTTATCCAGAAAGCTCTGAATTACAAAAAGGCCGTCTCGCGTAGACTCTATTATAATAAAATAATCCACATTTTTTAATAATAAAACTGTACCTTGTACTTGATCCCAACTAAAATATAATTAGTACTTATTGGAAGCAAAACCAGCCTATTGGGTTTATTTATGGGCAGATTTATCAAAGGTCAAATTTCGAAGTTATGAAAATTATTTTTCTCCCATTGGAGTCTATGGCCCATCATTTTCACAGTGAAACTTGGCAAAAGTTTGGCTCATCACTACTATTAATATCTTCAAATAGAACCTCTGCCATTGACTTCTACATGAACTCGGCAGGTTTTAGGTAGCGAATATTCAAATTGTTTCCAGGGTCGAAGTGTGCTGAATCTCACAGTCTAATTCAAAGCCCCAGGTCCCAAGCATGATGAGATAAGCAGTCTTAGAACCAAAATATTGGTTAGTATAAATTTGAGGAAGAAAAAGGTGCTTCAAATGAGTAATATATACGATAAGAGCAAACAGGGTGACATAATTGTGGACTTTGGTATAAACTGTATACAGTAGTACAAAGGTGTCTATGTTATAAAAGGCACTAAGTTTGCCCAAGAGCAGTACCCATAGCAACCAATCAGTAGGTAGTGTTTAACAGTCACCTATTTAAAATCAAACATGTTATTTGTTGGTAAGTATTACTGCTCCTGGCTTATTGCCTTTTATAACATATGGGGAAATCAAAACTGTTCAACAGCTAGCCCTACTGTATACCAAATAAGAGCAAATCTGATCGATCAGCATTATAGTGATCCTTTAGGTTAGAGCTGATTTTTTTTCATTTATGTGTTCTACAAACTAAACAATCTGAACAGAAATGTAGAGAACTACTAAATATATCTAATCTTGACATCTTTACCATGGAATATATTATTCAAAAATATACAAAACAAAACAACCTGAACAGAAATGTAGAGAACTACTAAAGCTATCTAATCTTGACATCTTTACCATGGAATTCATTATTCAAAAATATACAAAACAACTTTTGAACTTTTTGAACTTTTGTTTTACACTTCTGTACTTTACACACCTGGACTACCTCAGAGACTCTCTGATATCTGTACTAGCTGGAGCCACGTAGTCTTGCCTCACTGTGTATTCGTATACTGCTGAGATGACAATAAAGTTTACTTTGACTTTGGCTTTATATTTTTGGCAATACTATTCTAAGTTTGGGCCAATGTAACTAACAAGATAGATTTCAGTTACCTGCAAAGGCAAAGCAGAAACTAGGGGTAGCAACTAGGGGTAGACACAAGAGGGATGAGCGTTTTGGGAAAAGGGAGTGCCATTATTTCATAAAAATGTTTAATTGCAGTAAGAACACTAACTAAGTTCTGTTCATAAATGACTAAGAAGCAGGTATCAATATCAATATATTATACTATATATACTGCAATAGCAATAAGATATATAATTTTTTCAGGGTGACTTGAAAAGAATGTGTGACAGATGACATTTAATGTGTGTAAAATGGAAGGTTATGCTGTTGCAATTTTACTTTAGCTTATGTCTTCACAATCAATTCTTTAAAAGAGAAGGAAAGCTACTGAAGCAGTTTATTGCCAATTGATTAGTCACAATAGTGCAAGCTATAACACTATATTTATTCTGCAGAATGCTTTACTGTACCTGAGTAAACAGCTCTAGAAGCTCTCTCTGTTTGTTTAGGATATCAGCTGCCATATTAGCTTGGTGTGACATCACTTCCAGCCTGAGTGTCTCCTTACTCGCTCATAGCTCTGGGCTCAGATTACAGCAGGGAGGGGAGGAGGGAGGGGGAAAGGGGAGGGGGAGAGAGGAGCAAACTGAGCATGCTCAAGCCCTAGCCCTGCATGCTGAAAACGGGAAGTCTGATACAGAAGCCCATGTGTACACAATAGAACTACCTTTCTGATAAAGCATACTTAATTGTAGCCTTTCCTTCTCCTTTCATTTTACTGAATAAGAAACCCTATGCTGAAATTTTATTCTCTGTTCTCTGTGATATTCTGTAGTTCAAAGAATGTCACTCAAAATATTTTTTTTAATTGTGACATAAAGTAGCAATGGTGGATTTTTTAATGTGTGGGTGGTCTCACCTGAACACAAAACCTTCTTCTACTCTACTGCTTTCATGTGGTTCTTAATGAATAGCTTGAAAAAACCTGAAAAAATACTGTTACATTCTGAAATCTAAAGTAACACTTTACAAAGCAAGCTGATAGTTTGTATGTACAGGCAGCAAATACAGTCTCTCAATTCTCCCCACTGACTGTCAGCAAATACACAGTCCTGTGAGTGCTGAATATATATATATATATATATATATATATATATATATATATATACACACCCGTGTACCCGTTCTGAATTACAGAAGGGCTGTCTCTCCATAGACTCAAATAAATGAAAAAAAATCTTTATTATTGTTATAATAAAATAGTACCGTGTACTTGATCTAAACTAAGATATAATGAATCTTTATTTGAAGCAACCCCAACCAATTGGGTTTACTTTATGTTTACATGCATTTCTAGTAAGCTTAAAGTATGAAGATCCAAATTACGGAAAGATCTGTTATCTAGAAAACCCAGGGTCCCAAGCATTCTGGTCCCATACCTGTATATAAATATAGGTACAGGTATGGGATCTGTTATCCGGAAATCTGTTATCCAGAAAGCTCCAAATGGGAGAAAGACCATCTTCCATAGATTCCATTTTATCCAAATAATCCACATTTTTAAAAATGATTTCCTTATTCTCTGTAAAAATAAAACAGTACCTTGTACTTGATCCAAACTAAGATCTAATTAATCCTTATTATTGGGTTTATATAATGTTTACATGATTTTCTAGTAGACTTAAGGTATGAAGATCCAAATTACGGAAAGATTCCTTATCCACAAAACCCCTGGTCCCGAGCATTCTGGATAACCGGCCCCATACCTGTATATATATATATATATATATATATGTAAAGTCATGATTGTTTATTTATGTAAAGCCAGCTAGTTATGCAGCACTGTAAAGATGTTAATGGACTACTGTGTTATAATGCTCTTACAAGCCAAAAAAGGGTGTGGTCAAGCAAAATTGGACAAAATCCTTTATGACATGGACCATGGTATTAGCAATGAACAGGGTAGTAATTGTCTTTCCATGGCAAAGAACCCTATATAACCATGGCAAAGAACCCTATATAACCTCTACAGAAAAAATGCATCTTACATTTCAAGCTGGAGCAAGCAGAACAGAAAGAAACTGTTAAAAAAATCCACAAAATATTTAAATGAAGACCAGCTGCAAAAAGAAAAAAAACACTGTCTACTGCCTACTAAAAAGGTAACTTTAAGGTCAATAGTAAGAGCAATATATATTTATAAAAAATAAGAATAAAACTAGCAATATTTGAGCTAGTCATTATAAAATAATATGTTTTTCTCAAAGCTCTATGATACAGTGATGTTTGGATATCAGCATCAGACAGTGGCAGAGTGTGTATATGCAGTTTCAGAAATTTGACAATTTAAAAAATATCCATGAGTCACATCCATACCAGCACTGAACAGAGAGTTTCGGACGTATGGAACTCTCAGTAACTTCAAAATTAACTTCTCTAAATCTACAGCCCTAAACGTCTTAATTTCCGACCTAACAACTCCTGCCTTATCCATGGGATCGTTCACGTACCTAGGCCTTAAAATCACTAAGGACTCCTCAGAGTGGGCTGAGCTTAACTTAAGACATGTGATATCGAAAATAAAAAAAGACCTGATCACTTGGAAAGACAAACCTATTTCGTGGTTTGGGAGAATGAATGTAGTAAAGATGAACATTATGCCCAGAGTCTTATACGTCTTTCAAACTCTCCCACTGCAGGTAGGGGAGACACAATTGACTCAACTGCAAAAAATAATAACGAATTTTGTGTGGCAGGACAAAAAAGCTAGAATCAGTCACAATATGCTGGCCAAATCCAAGCGGCAAGGTGCAGTAGCATTGCCAGATTGCCGTTTGTATTACTACGCGTCGGTCTTGTTAAGAATAATAGACTGGTCCCATTACCCTAACACAAAATTATGGGTAGAAATAGAGCAACAATCTGTTTATACATATCTATTGCATCTTCCATGGATAGATCGATCCTATAGACGGTTGAAACATACAGACCATCCTCTCCTATCTAATACAATGATGATATGGGACAAATGCCGTACAAAATATTCCCTCACTAACTACCCATCGCTTTTGCTGCCGCTGATAAATAACCCTGCCTCCCCCCCAGGTTTGCAACTAAATTACTTCCAAGACTGGTTAATAGAGGGGAATCAATTTGTCCATTTCATGGAGAATAAAACATTTATCCCCAAAGAAAAGTTGCAAAATTCGGCACAATTTAAGAGAATGGACCACCTAAAATACGCACAAATTTCCCACTATTTCCATAGTTTGGGAGGGGTACAAACTTTAAGAAGAGACCTTACAAAATTTTAAACAGCCTGCTCCCTTCAGGACCCACCGCGACATACAATTTCTCTTTTATACAAAATGCTGCAGCCGCCCACCAAGTGGGAATCAGTCTCATATATAAATAGATGATGCAGCCAAACTTCTAATACCGCTGCACTGGAAAACTACATATATTCCTACTGTAAAAGATTGGCTCAATAAAATCTCTGAAATTTATAAATTTGAAGAAATGTCATCTTATAACGCGGATCAGTTCGCTAAGTTCTCATCGGTCTGGACGAGATGGCTTCTGTTTAAAGACACAGATGTGTACAAAGCTTATCTATGAGAGGTGCGAGTCATACATCTCCCTGCTGCACCCCCTTCCCCCCCTTTCTCTTGGTATCTTCTTCTTTACTTATCTTTTTCTCAATCTATCCACAATACACAAACTTCTCTTGGTGTGAGTATCAACAACATTAGGGCATGTTATAGGATACGATTACGGTGCTATAATATCTCATTGACTGACATGTTATACTGATGGGAAAGTACAGGTGGACGATAATATATAAGTGACTATTTTGTATATGTTGTACTTGCATTTTGGCTTTGTATTGATGGAAGTTCCTAATAAAGCTTTTCAAAATGGAAAAAAAAAAAAAAAAAAAATATCCATGAGTGACCTTAAACTTAAATGTAAAATGGCTTGTTATGCAAACCTGAGTGAATGCATTGGTGATAGATGGATCCCAATATGTTCAAGTAACAAAAAAATGTACATCATCATATCTGTACAGTGTATAACTAAGGATGCCTGGAGAGAGATCAAAACATTAAAATATGCTGTATGAGAAAGATACATAATGAGAAGTGTCATTTTTAAAAGAGTGTTTTTGGATCTCTGCAAGGCTTTATAAACATCATCTCACCTACCAATCCTAATAACCATACTGATAAAGAACCACTCTAAGACAATAGCTTCCTTTTGATGGGTGAGGGCCGGCCACAGCTTTATTGAACATGTTTATCATTCCAGGAAACCATACCTTGCCATTACATAAACAACCAGTGTCGGACTGGGACACCAGGGGCCCACCCAAAAATCTTAGACCAGGGGCCCACCAAAAGACCTTAAATCAGGGGCCCACTCTCAGTACTGTTATTATTCCTCTCCTCACGCAACCTCTATTCTGCTAGTTTCTTTTCTTTACATGCTATAATCTATTATTCAATCTATTTAGTCTCTTTGTTCTCATAGAAATAGGTAATGGCCATGAAATATGCCAAATGGTTAGAAGCAGGAGGGCCCACTAACACATGGGCCCACCGGGAGTTTTCCTGGTACCCCTGTGGGCCAGTCTGACACTATAAACAACCATCCATTTCAAAATGTCAGCCACTGCCGCCATGTTGGGCATGTAGGTTAAACCAATACAGCGTATTTACCAAATGACAAGAACACTTTTTTCCCTCCCCCATGCTGTGACAAGCAATTTAACCCAATGCTAAAAAAAGAGTGCATCCACCTTCTTTTTTTTTTTAAACAAGCATAATAATGACAAATACAGAACATATAACATTAATGACACACTGACGAGAGGGTGGGTGGTGCAGCTCCAGTAGCGCTCCAGGATCGAGAGGGAAGAGGAATAGGTTAGGTGTTGCCATTCCTTAAATAACTAGCCCAGAAATCCCTTTCACATTTGACACCCCTCCTCCCAGTCCCTGGCACCTTCGCCAGTCACTTAGGTGACCTACCACTATACCATCAGTAAATAAATATATATAAGACAGTATCTGACCAACATTCTACTCAGGGCCAGAAGTAGGGGTAGGCAGAATAGGAAGGTGCCTAGGGCGCAACAAAGTGGGGGCGCCAAGCATGTACCTCTTAAGCAACAAATACCAGGAACAAGTAATCGTCTTTTTTGATAAGCCAGATGGTGCAATTTGAAATACAACTTTACTGTAAACACATTATACAAAAATCCTGTTTGATTTTTTTTCAAGTCATGACTCGAAGCACAAACACGATGAAGTCAGCAAATTTGCAGCACACTTTAATCTACATTCAAATGTGAAGAAGGATTGGGAGATAAAGCTAGGAACTGACAGAGAGTGTCACTGAAATGACAATGACAAAAAGCAGATAGGAGAGGCGTCTGATTTCCTATCTGTTAATTTAAGGCATCAGGAAAAGAAACATGACCTTGTGCACCTCGATCCATCCTCGGGTATAATAGATTAAAAAAAATTGGAGTTTTCTTTCCACTAAAAACTCGGGTTTTTAAGGAAAAAAACTAACATTTTTAATTTTTTTTGCATTTGAACTTTAATTAATAACCCCCTAAGAAACAATTCAGGCATGTTTATTTGGTTGTGCCTATAGACTGCAGGTGCCTGTCTTTAAACAAATATGAGAAGGACCAAAGTGTGCAAACCAATTTACCTATCTCACTCGGGAAAGTGTAGACATGGGCCTTTTGTCTTATTCTACTTGAAGTATTACAGGCCCTTTGTACAAAAGCTACCAAAGCAGGTACTTATTTCCTCAATTTACCAATATGCAGTGTTTTTTTGCTATTTTTACTCAAGTTAAGAAACCCAGTGGTACATATCCTGAAAGTTAAGGGTTTCTGACAACTCCTTTACGAATAAGGTGCTCTAGCTCAGTAAACTATAACAGCCAATCAGATATTTAATTTTTTCAACTTGCTTTAGATGGTTAAGCTTATCAGGAATTTTACCTGGAACTTCTTCAACTGTTTTTTTAAGACAGATTTCTCAAAATTTTGCCCTTCCAAATAATTCCACCCACTTAGGGTAGGCTCTTCCCACTTTCAGGTTGGAAATGCCATGCTTAAATAGGGACTAACAAATTAGGTTCATAGGATTGGTCTTTGGACAGTGGTAAGGAGTGCTGGAAATTAGTTGCAAGTGATGTTTTAAAATCTAAAATAAATTGTATAGTACATATTACACATAACAGAGTTGTACCTGTCTGTTTTATCATTTGTATGGGATTTCCCTTTGGGGCTTTAACGCTGATATATCATTCACGTGTTTTCACAGTTAACAGTTTTAGCATGCCATAGTTGTATATGAGAAATATTAATCAACATTTTGCCATATACAGGTATACTGCAATACATGTGACTTCCACTTCAACAGAAGCTTCATTGTTTTAATTGCATTTTGGTGCTACAGTTTTAGAATGTTTGTGTGTGTGTTTGCCTCAGTATGTAATACTGATGAATGAGCTCAGCACACTAAAACCATCTCTATTAATAGCTATATTAATAGACTGGTATGTAGTATACTCCTGCAACATACTCATGACATCACTATCAAAGCAGGCAAACAGAACACAAAATTGTCCTACTCATCACAATACCAGGAAGGTGTACAATTTGCTAGACAAGGTCACTATTAATTAATTGATTAAAAAATAGGGTGTACCAGTGCAGTTGGTGCACCCACCTTCAGTTAATAGAAACTACGCTGGTTCCTATACTATGTGTGTAACAGCACAAAGCCATGAGAGGACATGGGCATAGGGTGGGACTCACACACACACAACAACAACTTTAGGGAATAAGGCTCTTTATTGTGGATCCATTTTTACAAGTTTCCCAGAATCTAGATGGTAGCCAGCCGGCACTTAGCGGTTCTGCCATGCAAATGATGCCAGGATTGGACACTGCTTTTGCTGGTCACTTGAACATGTGGGTACAGCTATGATGGCTTAAAAAAACACCAGCCCCAATGCACTTGTGGCCCTTCGATTTCCAAAGTTCCCTCGTGAGGCAACTTCGGGTGACTTTGGAAATCGAAGCGCCGCGAGTGCATTGGCTCTGGCGTTTTCTCATCATAGCAGGCGGAAGGCAGTTCAGGGAGATTGTCGCCCCGCAGAAGAGGCGATTAGTCGCCAGGTGACTAAATCTCCTCGAATCTGCCGGTGTGCTAGCTCCCTAAGAGTTGGCAGTTTCCCCCTGTAGATTCAAAGTTATTTTATGGCAATGAGGGCTTCTATTTTGCCCTCAAGTATTATCTAAAGCTTCACTCCAAACAATGCCAAACAAATAAATAGCTGTTATATTTGAGATCAAATGTTAAGAAAATGCAGATGTATTCTTTTGGCAAACATCAATAAACCATCTGAAATGCTCAAATATACCAGGAATTTAAAAACTGCCAGGATACTGTATGTCTAAAAGGACTGAATGGTTGGGAATGATGCAAGGGAACCTGGTGAATTTTCAGTTGAATCTGATAAATCTGCCCATAAATTTGATCTCTTGCTTTAATATTAAAGATTTGGAACCAAAGCTGTAACTATGAGATGGACAGTTCAGAGTGAAAAGAATTGAGAAAAGAGAAAAAGCATACATGCAAAACTCAGATATAATACAGCAATATGTTAAAAAAGAATTCCTAGAACCTCTTCAAAGTTGTGTTATTTCATACAGAATATAATATGTCATTTCATTCAAAGTATAGAACTTAATGGTCTGTTGAACTTAATCAACTCATATTTTTAACCACTTTATGTAAAAATTTTCCACCTTATGTTTTCATATTCCATAAGTGATTTTATATGAAACAATTTTAAAAAAATGTTTAAAACGCTGATTTTAAAATGTTAATCTTTAAAGATTTTTTTGTGGTTTTTGATTTTTGCATTTTTTTCTGCAAATCTCAAACTTGAATTTCAAGTATTATAGGGTTGCTAGGGATTGATTACTCTGGTAACCAGGTAGCAGTTTGGAAATCAGAACAAAAGAATCAGAAGAAACAGAGCCTGTTTACCTCTTTAAAAGGCACATAAACCCCAAAAAAGTTTCCTTAATGGAAGAAAATGCTATTCTAAGCAACTTTCCCATTAACAACGGTGTTGCAATTACTATGCCAGTGTAACATCATCAAGTGGATGAAAGTAATTATGAAAACACTGATTATTTTAGCAACTATGCAGTACTTCCAAAGAGATTGTCTATGATCCAGTAAATAAAGTTTTAAGGCAGTGGCAGACAGGGAGATTTGTCAAGATCATTTATGCATGGCTGCAGGTGACAAATCTCCTGTAAATTTGCCTCCATTGTATATAATGGAAATCGCTGGCAGTAACACCAACAACTTTGGGCAACTTTGGAAGAAAGAACTGATTTACCGCCAGTAATTTCAATTGTTTCCAATGGAGAGGCATTTTGAGGAGGTTTGTAGTCCGCAGTCATGCATTTTTATTGTGGATGACAAATCTCTTGGCCACTGCCCTAATTATTTGTTCGGAGAATCCCTGAAGTTCTGTGTGTGTAATCCAGTGTGGTTAACTCTACCTATACCAGTACAGGGAGGGTCCTCCTGGAAGAAAGAGTCCTATATAATGCATACTTTACTGGAAGTTGCAACTGGCCAAGTTCAGTTTGGGACAAGAACACGGAATGTCCTGGGGTCAAGAAAAAAATATTCTAAAAAATGTTACACTACCTCACTACTACCCTAAATGTCCTGAGCATATGTTATAGTATGGCCCTATCAAAACAATGAAACCTAGCTACAGTTAACAGCTAATGAACTCTTGGTGTAATGTATGTCTAGAGTTGAAGTTTTAAGAACAAATCTGAACTCTATAATTGCATTACAATATGCTTGGCAGATGCAAAATGCAATAGAAACAGCAATCTTTACATGTGAAGTAGAACTTATACAAAATCAAGGTTACACATCCAATATATTTTCCTTGAATGAGAACATACATTTAATTCATATTTTCTAGGCCAGTGAATGTAAACTTAAAATCTTGGTTTAAACTTTGTTCAAACACATTTTATATTTTAATAGTGTTTAAAGACATAATAAATAAAAATGTGGTCTAATATTCTGTGATATTATTATTCTGTGAGTGTTACTGGAACTAGAGTATATTATAGAGTTTGAAACTGAGAAGGACTGCATTTTATACTCCATAGGGGAGTCCATCAGTTCAATAAAGTAGAGAATCCCAGAAGAAAGAACACATTGCTATGCTACACTGGAGCCCAGGCTTGACATGATGCATGTTTATTTGTACTAGTCTTTCAACAATGTCCATAAAAGTCTTATCTGCAGTACAGATCTGCATATTTTAAAGCAAAACAGACTTACCTTGCAAAGAAGGATGCTGCTACTGAGGTGCCGGTGGATGTTTCTGTGGCTACATAAGTGCTCTGCGATGCTGGAAAGCTGTATATGGAAGGTTTGCCGGCATTATAACGATTTAGTGCTGCCTCAGTTAATCCTTCACGATCAGTCTCAGTCATGAGCTGAGAGATCTAAAGACACAAAAAGCAAACAAGTTTTCCTCTTTGAAAAATCAGGTGTATGGGAACTACAAGATTTGTTTTGGAAATAGATATAGCTGATATGGCCTGAGAAATATGCCAAGCATTCACAGATTAAAAGAGGTTTAATAAAGTTCAGATTGGGATTCCTGGCATTTTCCCAGCAGTTCTAATTGTATGCCATTTACTAACCTTTTCTAAAATGTAGTTAATGATTTTGCTCTTTGTTTTCATTCCCCAGTGTTTCTTTTTGTCTAAACATGCCTTCTAGTTAACTTGCCATGGCAGAACTCTACCATGGAACTGAATTACAGTATAAAGTTGTCTCAAATTAAATAAGAATATTATGAAAAACTACAATACATCCCACAAAAACACGTCAAGATCCATAAACCACTTAAAAAAATGATGACGCACATGGACAAGTCACTAATAGGGATCTCTAAAGGTGGCTGTAAATAAGCAGATTTTAGCTTCCGATAAGGTTAACATAAAGAGGTATAGGACCTGTTATTCAGAATGCTCGTGATATGATATATGACAATAAGGATTAATAATAGCTAACTTTGGATCACGTACAATGTACTGCTTTTAATTACAGAATTTGTTTTAAAAAAAAAATTAGGATTATTTGGATAACATGGAGTCTTTGAGAGATGGCTTTTCCGTAATTAGAATCTTTTTGGATAATGGGTTTCTGGATAACATACGTATCCCATATCTGAACTATTTTTTCTGTGCTTTTCCCCACAATCAAGGTATTTACTGATGTTTAATATTAATTTATTTAAATGTATTTATTGAAATTCAGTAATAGTATAAATACGATGAAAACACTATATATGTATATAGTAACACCATACAAGGGATTCGTTTTCCAAACCCCAGATACATGATTGATACTTGCTGAAGGAATCCAAGGACAAAGACATGTCCTACTTAGATATCACTGTATTAGCATTACAAATTCCTGCAAAAATGAAGCCCTGGCAGCTGAGGTGTATTTTCAAAAGACAGTTCTAACTGTGACTCATTTTTTTGTTCTTTTTGGAACAGATTGTTGAAGCCTAATACGCCTCTCAACATAAAGTGTCCAACTGTTCTAGTTTTTGTGTCTTCCATACTTAGGACGTGACCTTGAATTTATGATCAATGACGTATAATCAAGTGAAGTATTAAAAGACAATTTCAACCTGTAAACTGCACTAGGGGATGTCACAATAAGCTAAATTTAAATTTCCACTTGCTTTTCACTTAACAAATTTAAATGTTTTACGGAATAGTTTTAAGGAATATGCCAGTTTCACATTTAACAAAAAATGTTGAATGTGCGTCAAAAATTTTTGCAGGTGCATCAAAATTGTCGCCCATGCTTCAAAATTGTCGCACAGTAGACAATATTATTGTGGAAGACATAAAAAGTCACCCATAGACTCCAATATATTTTGCTTCAAAAAAGTTGCCACGACAAAAATGTGGTCTATAGAATTTAACATACAGTATTTTGATAATTTTTCACCTACAAATTTACAGACCTATCAATACACTCCCATAAATAAATATATATATTTCTATATATATTCCTATACTAAACTAAATAAATATTGAGATTAATATATGCTTTCCCAATATCATACTTGCCCATGAAATAATCAAAACTATTTTTAAAGGCATTAACAGAATCTGTCATCACAACATCATCCCGCAGGGCATTCCCTAAACTCACTGTCCTCACTGTGAAGAACCATATACACTGCTTCAAATGAAAATTCAGTTTCTAAATGGGTAGCCTTTTGTTCTACATTTTCTATGGGAAAAAAGATCCCCACTATCTGTCTATAATGTCCTCCAATGTACTTGAAAAGAGCAATCATGTTCCTTTGCCAGTGCCTTTTCTCCAGAGAAAACAATCCCAACTTCGTTAGTTTCTCCTTTTTCACATTCCGTTTAGCTACACGTTTTTGCAACCTTTCCAGCTCATTAATATCCTTCTTAAGAGCTGGGGCCCAAAACTGCACTGCATACTATAAAGAGGAAAAATTATGTTTATGCCATTTTTAATGCAAGATAGTTCTTTATTTGCTTTAATAGCCACAGAATGACACTGCCTGAGTCACACAGTTAGCAATAGCTACATTCCAATGTGTACTACAAAAGGTTGATTTAATTTCCTCTACCATTAGAATTGTTATTACTGTATATTTAGAATGAATATATAGATATGTGGGGGTGTTTTACTTGCTGCTAATGTGATAAAAAGCTACAAAAATAATTAACATCAAGCATGAAATTAAAATGACTTGGCGTCTAAAATATTTGTAAAATACAATGTTTGGTTATTTACTGTAGATACTAGTTTTCTCTCAAAGCCTCAGATGAGCAAATTTGATGTGATTGTAGTCAGACTGATTGTACATGAAAACTGCTGGAAATTACATCCTCTGACATCTACTAAAGCTGAATTCTATGTCTGAGTGCGTGATTGCATCCAATCTAGTATGAACAGTTAGGGGCCGATTCACTAAGCTCGAGTGAAGGATTCGAATGAAAAAAATTCGAATTTCGAAGTATTTTTTTGGTACTTCGACCATCGAATTGGTTAAATTCGTTCGAATACGAACAAAATCGAACGAATCGAACGAGAAATCGTTCGACTATTCGACCATTCGATAGTCGAAGTACTTTCCCTTTAAAAAAAACTTCGACCCCCTACTTCGGCAGGTAAAACCTACCGAAGTCAATGTTAGCCTATGGGGAAGGTCCCCATAGGTTTGCTAACCTTTTTTTGATTGAAGGATTTTCCTTCGATCGTTGGATTAAAATCCTTCGAATCATTCGATTCGAAGGATTTAATCGTTCGATCAAACGAAAAATCCTTCGATCGATCGAACGAACGTTTAGCGCTAAATCCTTCGACTTCGATATTCGAAGTCGAAGGATTTCAATTCGAGGGTCGAATTTCGAAGTATTTTTTACTTCGAAATTCGACCCTTAGTGAATCTGCCCCATAATCTAAAAGAGGCCCTCTTCTTATGAAGCATTTTTTATGTTGTATTGGATTCAGAGCTCATAAGGCTACTACTTCAATTTAACACATGATTTAAGGAAGTAAATGATTTGCCTTAAGTCATATAGATAATCCTACATTAAACATCTTTTACATTATTCTGTTATAAAATTGTGGTTATGAAAGCAATACCCATTTTCATAGACTTGTTGCATAGTAAGGTAATTAGTATGCCTTAAAGATGTTGCATTAAAATACACTGCTATATAACACCAAGGTGAATGCAGTGGTGTTTACTGTAGTTAGATCCAGTTTGCAGTGTTCACTGTAGTCAAATACAGTTTGCAGGTTGTGTTTTTCTTTTGTGTCTGTATTTTTTGCCTTTCTATTCTGCCTCTGTCCAGCCAGGAATTTCAATTGCAATTGTTTGGGTTTTATTGTTTTCTTTTATACTTGTCTTTTTAATCAGACTTCACTGTTCATCTAAATGTCCCCCATTCAACATTGAGTTGCTAAGGTGAGAGGTGGCCTAATAATAGCTAAGATTTTGAATCCAAAGGGGCAGTATATCCATCGTTCAACACAAGTTAAATAAATAGGGAATAGAGTATAGTTTTTGACTATTGTTTGGGAATTCAATAGTTTTGTTATTCCTTGAGTTAAAAATGGAAATAAACACTACTCCATATTTGGGCCTTGTGAGGTAGGTGAGGTGAGGTAATGAGATTACCACTGTTTAGATGAACCCCCTTCATAATAGACTCCATCAAACATAACACAGGGTAACAGGGTGGGGGATTGTCTAATTATCTACCTCACAAGAACCATACATGAGTAAGTAGTTTCAGTTTCCCTGTTTGCCCTGTTTAGCTCAGGAAATATTCAAAACCATAGATGTTTCATGATTTAAAACAACAGTCAAAAAGTATGTTCAGCACAAGCCTAATTCATTACACTCATGTTGAACAAGGAGGTATACTGTAGCTTTAGAGAGACACTGATGTCAATATGTACAGTATTCACTGAACAAGATTCTGATTGTATAACCTTTGTTTTGCAGCATAGATTTGCTCTCAGACGCACCCCAGCAGTTCTGTAAAATCTCCTACTAGAGATGTGACTCCCAGATGAGGGCTTTTTTATATCCGGAGGCTGCTAAAAGTCAGAATAAAAAAAATACTCCATATCTAACTTACCGATTTCATGTAGAAATCAATGGCAGATGTCCCTCTGACAATTGGAAGATATCATGATCTGCACTGGGTTTAGTACAAGAATCAGAAAAAAATCGTAGTTTTCGGGTGTTAATCTGAAAAGGTCTGACTGAGCTTTCAGGCATCAAATTCAAAAAAATCCCATGATTCAGATTTTTTCACAAATGTATTGTCTTTTCTCACTGAATTTCAAGTATCTTAATTTCCTTTCTTTACATAATACAATCTATTCTTACGTATGTTTCTTTTATTTTTCCCATACAGAAACAGGGAATGACCATGAAATTGGCCAAATGGTGAAAAGCAGGAGGACCCACAGATTCTTGGGCCTATTGAGAGTTTTCCTACTGGACCAGCCCAAAACTGAAAGTTGTTATCATTGGAATGCACAATACCTCAGCATCATTTTTGAGAGTGTTTTATACTTGTATTTTGTATTAACAAGCTTTGTTGTAACATTACACTGCTTGTAAGGCAAAACGTCAAATCAAAACAGTAAAGGGAAAGGTGTCATAGTTATCCATTTAAAGAGAATTACTTGAAGCACTGAATTGGCCTAATGTAAAGACATGGTTCATTGCATATGTAGGTGCGAGTGTATAGAATCGTTATTTCTTCGTTAAAATGATGGGATGGATTAGAGTGGATCAAGATACACAAATCCAGGCCACCATTTCCAGATCGATGTCTTTGTTGACACAAATTGATTTGTCCAGATTAAAGAGCCTCAATAGTCCCTGCTGAATTGTGCTTAGTACGATGGGATAACTATAAAGAATTTTTCTATAAGGGTTTTGAAAATCCTATTCCTTGATAATGCGATGCCCAGACATTTGCACTACAATATGGCAAGGGCTGGTTCTGGCTGTTCCCTGCTTCTAGTTTCTTGTAATAGACCTGTGACACTATAGAAAGGCTAAGGGAGAAGATATGAAAGGTTGTAGATCAAGGAAGAATAAATTATGAATACCGTATATGATTAATAATGCAACGCCAAAAATGCTAGCAAAGTCAACACCTTAAAATAAATATTCATATGCATTAACCTCTCGATATTTCTATCTGAAAAATACCCCAAAAATACATTTAAAGAAAGAATAGAATGGTCATTAGCACATGTGTGTGTAAAATCTATTGCCCTGACCAGATTCATTTTAGCACAAACCCAAAATTAATTTCAAGAAATGCAATGGTAAATAAAATTTTTTGATAATTATATGTCAAGTGATTTTGGTTCTTTTTTTTTTTTATTAATCTAAGAATGTTTAAATAATTTGCATTGTTAACAAATCCCCTTTTTATTCAGTTAATCTCAAAGTAGTGCTGGCCGCACATACGCAAACACAAAAAGGAATTACTTGTGTTCATTCAGCAGCAGAGGATCATGTTACATAGATAATTCTGTTTTAAATATTGGGCAGTTTTACTTTGATCAGATTAACTGCAGCCTACTTAGTCAATAAAGTCACTGGACAGAATATTTGTTCCAAACACTGAATCCACTGCTTGGATTTAATGAGTTCCACCAGATGCTCCCTTTCAAATTACCTCTATTGACAGCTTCACCAAGAGCGATTAAAATGCAATTATCTCCAGAACTGGAGGAATGATTTTTGTGCCTATGTATTTACAGTAAAACTCAGTGATACAGAATATGAGATAAAAAATGTCAGGCTGACTACCTGCTTTTAGATGCATTGGCAGTAGCTACAAAGTAAATCTTGCTTATAATAATACAGTATGGGACTAAATCTTTAAACCTTTTTAGATGAAAAGGTGTAATGCTTCAGCTTTACAGACACCCATTCTTGAAATAATAATTCCTACATAATTAAATTCATCCTTTCTTTCTTTCCCTGGCAATTGTAACTGCCATCTCTCAGTCTGGAAAGTTTGTAAATGAAGAGATGTAGAGCAGTTTATATTTCCGAACAGACCACCCTCCACCACCAGGAACTATTACCAATGTACTACCTTATGAAGGGAGGTACTGCAGTCCCAAAAACACAATATATATCAAAGACAAAATCTTCTGCATTTATTTTTGATGAGAAAACATAATTTAGACTAGTGGTTTCTGTGCTTGGGGAACAAATTACTACTATATAATTTACAAATTTTTGCATAATGTCAGATAGTTCTAGCCAACTGAAAATAAATTACGATTACTCATTGAGTCAATTTAGCTTAAATAATAAAATAAAACTTGTCGCCCCTAATTATTTTTGTTATTAATGCAAGTAATCAAATAATTAGTCAATAACTACCCTGTAGATTCCTAAAAAAATAATAACATTAATATGCCAAAGTGGATCATGGGAAAATGTATCCTTACTAGTGATGGGCGAATTTATAGGCGAGAATTTGCGGCGAATTTGCGCTATTCGCCACCAGCGAATAAATTCGCGAAACGCCGGCGAAAATTCGCGGCATAAATTGGCGTTGGAAAAAACAGGCGCCGGCGTCAAAAGCGAGACACCGGTGCCGTTTAGCGAATTTTTCGCTGTTTCGCAAATTTCGCGCAAAATTCGAAAATTTTCCAGCAAAGCGAAACGGCGCAAATTCGCCCATCACTAATCCTTACTAGTTCTTAAGTAGAGGTTGCATTTTAGCAGCAGGAGAAGCCCCTTACATTGTTTAAGGACAGACAATGACTGTTCCTTCAGGCAATATACAGAAACTTCAGATTCAAATTGGAGACTTCTGTGGCAGAGTAAAACATAAAAAGGGCCAGAATCTGCTATGCCAGTAAAATAATATTCATGTTTCTCTTTTATAATAATAACTCTGCGCTGTTTTGGATAACATATTGTAATTGGACAACTGCTTTTAGTGGAAGAGTGTATATGCCGAGGGCTTCCCACATCAGTTGAACTGAAGAAGCTGCTCGGATGAGTTTTTTTTTACCAATGAGCTAAATTTCATTTTAAAAAGAGTTGGGGAGCAACACAAGCATGACAAATGTTAATTGGGGTGCCAAATAGGGTTGCCACCTTTTAATAAAATGCTCACCGGCTGGTGGTGGGGGCGGGAGCAAATGGGCAGGCCAAGACGTAAAAGGGGCGGGTCATGATGTAGAAAGGGGCGTGCTGTGACGTAAAGGGCCGGGGTCTGAACCCGTGAGTGGTCAGAAGACAGCAAAAAATTTTGAGTGGGTTCGGGTGGGCCGAGTGCTTTTGTGAGGGGTATTACAAATTTACCGGCAGCTACATTGCCAGTAAATTTGTAATACCGGCCCCGGCCTTGGCAGGTGTTTTACCGGCCGGCCGGTAAAATACCAGCCGGATGGCAACCCTAGTGCCAAATAAGGGTTGTGGTTTGCTATCTGGTAACCTAATGTGGACTGGCAGACTACAGGAGGCTCTGTTTTGCAGTATGCATGGTCTTTATTCCTCCAAAACTTGCCTCAAAGTCAGAAATAAAAAAAATGAGCACTTACTGTGAGTGTAGGGAGGAAGGAAAGGTGTGTTCTTCAAAGCAGAAACAGTTTATAGCTGAATCTGCTATCTATTAAGTATTACATAAATAATAATATTATAATACAGCTATTTGTTTTAAATATTAGGAATGTCAACAAATGTATTCAAAGATTATTCTGAGAATTACCAAGTTATAATAGAAGGCCTTTTCAGCATAGCCCAATGTTTATTTTAGTTTTCTGTATTACACTTACTGGACGTAATTTTCATTTTCATTTCTCCTACATCTCAAACAGCAATCTCATAGGTCACTGACATTTCTATCCTGCTGTCTTGTGTTGTGGAAAGAGAAACTACTGGACCGTGTTAGCTTGTGGACATTGGTAAAAAGGTACTAATGAGCCAGAAAACAACAAGCCTTGAAGACAAAGTGAAACATGAATCTTTTCCTTAGCTACATGTCCCTGCAGTTTTAACACCAAATGAGCAGATTAAAAGCATTCAACCTAGCCTCTCAATGTATTGCAAGCTACAAATACCAGCATTTAGGTAAAGGTTTGTGAAGTTGTAGGTGGAGGACAACAGAATTTGCATTGGTCTTCTTTGAACATCACAAATGCAATTAGATGTTAGGAAATCTCAATTGAAAGTTTACATAAATACATTTACCTTTCAATATATCTTAATCATAATCCTAAATTATGACTTGTTTAACTGGAATCTCCTTACATTATCCTGAGGAATGCTGGTTCCAACAAAGCAACGTTTAATTCTTCACTTCGCAGTTCAAAAACATTTTGTTTTCTTTTACTTTAGGTGCAACCCCGGGGTAACTTTTAGGGGCCTATTTATTAAACCTCACATTTTTCTGGTCAAGTTTTTAAAGGGGAAAAACTCAATATTTTAGAGGAAAAAATAATCTCATGTTTTGGCATTTATTATGCTCCAAAACTGCTAAAAATCTGAAAATACTCCACATAAAAACTGTTGAAATCATGTAAAAGTCAAGGGCAGATGACGAAAACGTCACATGATTCAAGCATCAAATTCTATTTGAGGCACAATTTTGTAGTGATTTTTTTCTGCACCAACTTTAACTTTTACCAATTTATTGGTAAATTAAGGGGTTTTTGGGTTTGATAGTTTGGTCAATTTTTTTCATCATAGTGAGAAACAGTCACGTTTTAGTAAATACTCCCTCAAAAGTACACAGGAAAGTTATATATATATATTTTTTTTTCAGTACAACGAAGTATATTAAATTTACATGTAACAAGATATAGGACTAAAGATACATTAAAAATCACCTTTAAAAATCACATTTTAAATCACCTTAGTTTAGATAGCAAGGCCAAAAGGCCTTTACTGTAAATCAAAATGGGTAAATATTTATTTATTCCCCAAACTACCAAACTGAACTTTTGCTAAAGTTCATATTTTTATTAAATTACCAAAAATCTCCCATTCAAGGATCTTCAAAGCAAATTGATGACCAATATACATTGGATTAAGTATGCAGCATGTAGAGACTCAAAAAATATTCTCACAGATTTTCTACAGATACAAAACACACTTCTTACTTCTTAGGTGTGTAAAAAAACTAACTAAACTAACTAAAAAACTAACAAATTGAGCTTTCTTTTTATTTATTTTTTCTGACAGAGTTTGGAAATATGCTTACAATCATTAAAGTGTTCTACCCTGAAAAGTTTTACCCACTGGCAAATTGAAAAGGTGGGGAAACAATTATTGACTCTCAAAACCCAGCTACAACCTTGTCATCATAATATAATACTTTTCATTGAAGTCATTACTTCTGCTAATAACAGAAATCTGTGATTTCGCAGATGTGCACACTCCTTTATCTACAGGTCTCTACTAACAGATCACTGTAAAAATGTTATGTTAAGGTGTGCAAGTTTGGCACAGATTTTGAGGTGAGAGCATAATTACTTCAATTATTCCCTGTATATTTTTGGTCTACAGTCCACAAAAAATATATTATGAACTTGAGAGAGAGAGACTTCTATAACAGGAGGCTAAAAGAATAAAGGGAATTAAGGATTTTGGTAAGTCTAGGCTAACAAAGTTGGTATTGTTTACTCTGAAAAAGAGAAGGTCAAGGGGTAATATGATCTCTATGCATAAATACATAAGGAGACACTCTTGATACTTACTCACCAATAAATCCTACCAGAACACAGGGGGGGGCATAACTTGTGTTGTAAAAAAGGAAGTTTTGTATAAAGTGGATTTTTTACTGTGAAAATCACTCCCTGAAATTTTAATACAGAGAGATAAGAGATTATTAAAATTATGTTTGGAAGATTATGCAAGAGAAAATACATGGTTATTGATTTATACCTTCTTAGATTCAGATTTCCAGACTCTAATAAGAAGTCCATATAGTTAGTAAATGCACAATATTTAAAGTTACCAACCCTTAAAAAAATTATTTTTGCATGCATGTTTGTGCCTGAGTTATTTAAAGCGACAATATTTTCATACTTGAACTAATTCTTAGGGTGGAAGGAGAACTACTCTGTTAAAGAGGATCATATGGAATCCTTGGCAGCTGTGTCTGTTATCATTAAAATTCCCAAACATGGCTTCAATAAGGCTGCCAAGGCAACAGTTTCATTTTTTTCTCAAGTGGAAGAGTGCTAGGCCAACAACTCCTGATCTTTACACCTAACAAGGCACTAACCATTCAGTAACAGGGAGTGTCACTTCTGTGTAATCACTATGTAAATCCATTAATGTGGAGTCACAAGAACTTGGAGAGGTCCCTTAAAAGGAAGTGCTACATAAGGGAAATAATACATGAGGAGATTAGCCAACTGCAATTAAATGCAAATCACTGATGGGGAAGCATAAGTGTGAAGTCTAAAAGTCTGAAAGGCCGCCTCAGGAGACAAAAACCCCAGAAATGCCCTGCTTATGTATTATTGCCCTAAAGGTACAGGAGCAGTGAGAAGATGTAATATATTGGATGGCATGTTGACTATAAGGTTGCCACCTGGCTAGTATCTAAGCAACCTGGCTGTTAATAATTATGTCTGATGTCAATGTTATTAATAGGGAAGATAGAAAAAAAAAGGCTTGTACAGTATGTCAGTGTTTCTTCTTCTGGAAAACGTGTCAACCCTATTTGACTAGCATAACTCTGCTCCCATATTTGAACTTTGTGATAGGAAAGCCCTGGAGCTATAAATGCAGGGGCTGCATGACAAGGGATCTGAATGACCAGCAGCCAGATTACACTGGTTTATATCTAAAAATTTATAGAATCAGATGTAGCTGTGATTGGGTGAGAAGGAATGATTTAAGGCAGGGAAAAGCCGGAGGGGGCGGAGAAAGGCAGGGATGTGATGTCAGGGGAAGAAGCAGTTCACTTCCTTATCTTCTGAGCAGGTAGAAAGATTCCACCCACCCTCCCCTTTTATGAATATTTTGTGAAAAGTCAGGAGTTTCTCTTTATGTTCTTATATTATATATTAATAAGCAAATGTGGAGGTATTACTGCATGTACTGGTTTATTGTGGTTCAGTACTGTTATACAGTATAATCATGAGAGGGTTTGCATGTTGTTATTCATATTAAATTAATGTCAAACGCTGGATCCAGGGAATGTTTCTGATTGCCATTGGGATCACGAAGGATTTTTTTCCCTCTTGAGGCATAATTGGCAGTGGCTTGAGGCTGGGTTTTTTGCCTTCCTCTGGATCAAAACAGTGGATATATGATAATACATACAGTTTTTATTTGTCGCAGCAGCGGTAGGAGCTTGCCAGAGTACTGCACGGGTAGATTTAGAAGAGGGAGAAAGGAGGTTCTCTCCTGTGACTGCACAGTGGATTGATTGATACAGACGCTACTACTACTTGTGTTAGGTGACAGCCTGCTTGGATTTCCTATCATCGACACACTGCAGATTCTGGAACAACAGCAGGGCTGCTGAACCTCTCTCATGGTGGGAGGTGCAGGTCCTGCTTGTAGCAGAGTTTGGGGCCATCCTCTCTGTAGGTAGAGGCAGCCTAATACTCATTGGTGGATATAATAATGAGGCAGGCAAGGACCTATTTATTTGATAATTTGTTAATACATGCTGTGGCCATTTTACCCCATTTTTGGCTCCTGGTGTTTCATTACAGTATGTTACAATGCGGTTCAATGGGAAGGCTGAAGGCTAAGGGTCAATTGAGGAGTCCCCTTGTCATGGAAATAAGGTCTATTGTTGCACTAATCTTTAAAATGAATGCATGGACATACAAGTCAAGGTGAAACAATTCCGTTACGCCAGAGAACAACTGTACGTGTCCATATTTATACAAATCATGTACATTGTTTATATAATATGGAAATATTATCAATAGCAAAATGTTGTAAAACATGTTTTACCCTGATCTCTCTGGCCATCTCTAAAAATTAAAAAAGTTTTGTGTGGAGGTTAAGACATTTAGGAGCTTGCACAACATCAGTGATAGATGCAGTAGAGTTGACCCTAGAACATGATGTCAAGCATTTGCTTAATCACTAATTTGGCTGGCTAGACTGAATGACTCCTTGTTGGGTATCTCCCAGTTTTGAAATACGTCAGAAGTGGTTGCCTTGAAGATTAACCCTTTTATTATTATATCAGTGCTCTTCCTTAATATGCTTTAATTAGATACAAGTATGGGATCCATTATTCAAAAACCCGTTATACAGAAAGCTCCAAATAATGGAAAGGCCATCTCCCATAGACATAGAATTTAATAGAGATGCACCGAATCCCCTATTTTGGATTCGGCCAAAACCCCCAAATCCCCAAATCCATGAAAGATTAGGCTGAATACCAAACCGAATTTGAATCCTAATTGCATCCTATGCATATTAGGATTTGGTTCGGCCAGGCAGAAGGATTCGGCCAAATACGAATTCTGCTGAAAGAGGCAGAATCCTGGCTGAATCCTGAACCAAATCCTGGATTTGGTGCATCCCTAGAATTTAATAATCAGCCTTGTCGAATCAGCAGATATTACAGAAAAAACATATTTTCTGCTTGTAAATTTGCGATGACCCCTAAGCTTAGCTTATCAACAGCTGCTCAGAGCACTCTGAGTGTCACAGACACTTTCCAAGATGGTGACGCCCTGTGACAAGTTTGGAGTCGTAGAACATTGAGAAACTTTAGGCTGATAAGAAGTTCAGTATGTAAAATATGGCATTTTAACCATATTTATTTTTAGGTTACTTCTCCTTTAAATGGAAGGGATCACCGAAACTTAAATGGAATAAAGGAAACTTTTTATACAAGAAACCATTATTCAGTTAAACATGGAAACCAATCACATTTTTGTTTCCATTGTTCTTCCGGCAGCTGCCTACATAATTATTTCGTGATTGATATTGATATTACTGCCCAAATGCAAATTTAGCTGGCGTAAGCTAAATAATAAGTGCTGGGGTGATCCATGATTCACCCCTGTAGTGCTTGCGGAAGCTCATGCTAAATGCTAGACACACTAAATGGCAAATACTGGCAAATAACACAGCTCTTTGCATCCCCCATAATAAATGACTCCTTGTAAGTGATAATATGATATGTGCAATAATACCAGCCTTTTATTTTCAGAATGAAAGAAAAGTAATTAAGCCTGTTTAGGGTGGTAGAAAAGAATTACTTGAACCATTGGATTGACTAGACTAAGAAACCACTAATTAGATATACAGTTACTTTCAAGTCATAAGACTGAAAAGTCATCAACTGACTTTTTTCACTGCAAGAAATCACATTCCTTTTCCTACATCACATAATTTAGTAAATTACGTCCCACGTTCCTATTTTATTAATGTCCCACTACAGATTAGGAATGTGGACGTTGAACTACTTTTAATTTTAATACTTTTTGTTTAATGTATTTACTGCTTTGTGAAATTGCTTTCATTCTCCATGAGAAAAAGATACTAGGCCTTGTTTTTCTTGGTACAAATAATAGGTGTTGTATGTTGTGTAAAGCTATAGAAAGATATTTAATCTTATAAAGAGTGAGGTCACATGATTTAAAATACTAAACGTTGTATTTCGGATCATAATCTTAGATTATTCATTCAATAAATATCATCATATATCATCATATATATCTGTTATCAAAGGAAATTGCTATTTTAAACTTTTTTTAGTTTCTTTTCTTTTGCATTTTCATATATAACATAACAAAAATAAGAATACTATGTAAATATCATATCGCTATTTGGTGCAATTATCAGATGCTACAATGTACATCCTTGAGTAGTCAAAAAGGTTCCTAGACATCACACTTACAGTATGTATAGTATAAGCAGTTTACCAATTTATAAAACATAATTTAAAAAACAGAGTTCTACTTGAACTGTTGTCCTTGTGTCAATTGTAGGTTTTGTGAGCCACTTTCCCTTAGCCCTGACTCTGACCAATAGAGTTAATTTAATAAATGTTAATGTCTAGTTAACTAGGGAGACCCAGTGTTGTATGATGTGGTGGTGGGGGTACACCCAACCCAGGTCATTGAAACGAGTTTCCTTGCATCGAAAAGCAAGGTTTTTTACCTGTGTCTAGCATGATTAGTGGTGACTAAATCATCCACTATTTCAAATATGAATACCTGTGGGAGATGGTCTTCCTATAATCCTGAGCTTTATAATGTCTGAGCAGTGCTTCATTTATGGCAAAGCCAAACAGGGCTTATATAATTTTTTACAACAATGTTTGTAAGTAAATATATATACACTTACTTGATAGGGATATAGTGTCACTCCATTGGTTCTGGATAGAGACCAACTGCCATCGATATACTGATGAGCTTGTATAGTCACTGAGTTATGTATATTGCCATTGCTCGGGCTTGTTACCATCTGAAGACTGGCTTTTGCCTGGTGTGAAGGGGACACGTTTTTTTTATCTTGTCCATTTGCCAGACCTAAACTGTTAGGCTTCCCAGCATGCTTGCTTGCTACAAACCCAGGGTAGCTGGATGTGGAGTAAGGATTCGGCATGTACACCCAATCTCTAGGCTGAAGGCTTCCCATGTGCTTTGGACCCACCATAGCTGGAATGTTGGAATGTCCAGGTGGTGACCCTGGAGATGCATCATAGCTGTCAATGCTTGCAGAGTGCTCTAGTGATGTCACCATCTGGATGGCTTCTTGTTTAAGTTGATTAAGATGAGTGGCACATATGTCACATCTATTGTCCCTCTCATTCCAGGACTTTCTGATGGTGTTAGGAACTTGCAGCTTATCATGAATCACAGTAGTGATTGAGGGATCCTGCAACAATAATAGGGAGAAAGATCAGTCTAACAAGCATATAAAAAAGCTAAAAAAAATATAATGCAAGTTGTTAATAAACATTAGTTCATTGGGTATACTGGGAAGCAACTTTAAGAGGCCCACAAAGTTCCAAAGTGTAAGGGATTTGCAAGATTTTTTTAATATGCTCTATTCCTAGTGTAGTGGTCTACTTCTTATGCGCAATCCATAGAAAACAGTATTTACATACATATACTCTGGTCAGGTCCAACTTTCAAAATTGCTTTAAATTACAAAATTAACTGATGCCTTTAAATCTAGGAGGATATTGAAGGCAACATCCAAACAAGGGAACTGTTCATGAATTTAGATTTGTTTTTTGTCTAACATTATTTTCAATGTTCATTTCCAATAAAAAGATACTCAGTAGCAGCTGTCTAATTGATATATCAAGTAATGATTCTTGCCATATGAGACAAAGCAGAACAGCTATTACAGCAAAAAAAAAAAAAGCCCTGCATGGAAACTGATACTCAAGGAAAGACTTGTCAGCTTTTCACACAGACACAACAATCTCCATCTCACTTTCCACCAAAAGAGGATCATCTTGTCAAACTATATCCCTGTTAAATAATCCACTGATAATCCCAAAAGATGAACCTGGAGGATGCTGCACCACCTGCCATAAGAGTTGTGAGTTTTTATCTAAAAAGTAATGGTCTATGCTCAAAAAAATCTATAAAAATCTCTATCAGTCACCAGTGGCATTACATTAACCATAACATTCTGTTCACTACTTTAAATGCATTAATAACAATTAATACAAAGTTATAAACAGGTATTTCCATTGTCTATTACAGAAAGGTCCCATGGCTTTAACGATTTAGGATTAATTTTAACAAAATAGTTAGAGTCTTTTATGAAATCATAGAATTTGACCAAAACTTGGGTTCAGTATTGGTTTGTTGCATTACATTCTATAGGTTAATAGCCAGAACAGAGTTTTTGAAATTGGGGTAATGAAGAGGAATCTAACAGGGTCATGTAATAAAAGGTGTAATAATAAAAGGTGCAAAGGTTGCTACAGCTTCAACAGGATGAGTCACCTAATTAAAAGCAAACATTTTAGTGGTTGCTAAGGGTTACATGCTAGGACATGTTCTTGCGTCTCCTTAGTGCTCTTGCACTTTTTGAGTCTTTGTATATGACCCCTATAGTCACATACACAGATAAAATGAAGAATACTTAAAAGCTCATTTACTAAAGAGAAGTGAGGGTGCACACAATGCTCACAATGTACCCTAATCCATCATTTGTGCAACCAGTGCTTAAATATTCAAGTCTTTTCACCAGATCCTTGAAGTGCAAACAGAGAAATAAAAGTATATAGTGAGATTTTTCCAAATAATTCAAAAAACAAAGTGAATAAAAAGTACAGATAATTTATTAGGACACAAAAAGATTGCCTAATGCTTTTTATTTCTCACAGGCTGTAAGTGCCCCAATAGGCACAAAATGCGTCAGCCCATCTTTTGTGTCCCAATAAATTATTTCTGTACTTTGGATTAACTTTGTTTTTTTCAATGTTTGTGAAATCTCACTTATTTTTTTGTGTTCTGGCACGTACCCTTAGACTGGGCTGGACAGTGAAGTACAAAGACTTGCTTCAAATATGGAAGCAAGCCATGTAAGGGGCAGCACAAAGGCAGCCTCCATTATTGTCAAATCAATCACAGATGCTAGAAAGAGCAACTTGATGATTTAGTCTTGAGAATATATTAATGAAAACCCAAATTTTCAACTTTTTATTTTTTATAACTACTGTATTACTAAAATAGATGAAGACTTTTGGAAATATATGCAGATATTTTGAAAGGTAGAAATGTAGATCAGAGAGAGAAAAAAAGAGTCATAGCTCTTGTGGCTGGAACCAATAACTTATCAACGCTGTAACATATAACACTATAATGTATTGCTGCGGCTGAGTTTACAGACTCTGTTCTATTTCTTTGGATTGCTATCTGTCAGTGATTTGAAAGGACTTGCTGATATTGTACAGCACCACATGCCAATCGATGATAGAAGATCTCTTACTGAGGCCTTGTGAAATAGCTTATGTGAGCAGTCACACTGTGTCTAGAGCTTACTGGGATGCAATCAATTCTGAACAGAAAGGGGCAATAACTCCATAAAATATATTGCTAGAATCTTTAATGACAGAAAGCAGCACTGTTTTATAAAAAAAAAGAAATCAATAGGAAGTGTTGGGTTTTTTTTTCTTATTAGCTCTGATAAAAACAAATATCAAAGAAGAAACGACTTTCTGCTTTGAAAATTGCATTCACACACTTTCTGCATGTGTAATAATATAGCAAAGTGCGAGGCTACCTCTGTTAGTCACTCTGTGCACAGCAGGACACACAGCAGGACCGTGGTAAGCATTTGAGATTTTCTGTCAACTTAGCAATTAATTTAAAAAATGCAAAGTTCCATGTTTGGTTAAAATGTAATTAAAATATTCAGATATGCTACAGAGCAGTGGCACGTGAAATGTAATTAAAGTCTTCCAGATATGTCAGAAAACAACTTTAATCTGAAATAGTAACGTTGCTCAATAGAAGCTCTATATGGTAACAGTCTAATGTAAGGAGAAGATAACGTACAGTGTAGATATTATGTTCCCAGTACTACATTTAGAACAGTGTAACTATATTGCAACAATATATTATAAAGTCTACAAGATCCAGGTAGAGGCCCTGTGGTTGGACAACCTTAATGGAACCCTTACTCAGGTAACCATAAACATATATCTAAACTGCTTTAACCAGTCACTTTTAGGTAACAGACTATTGGTAGAAGATGTAACATATACAAGTATGGGATTAGTTATACAGAAAGATCCGAAATATAGAAAGGTTGTATCCAATAGAATACATTTTATACAGACAATCCAAGTTGATTCAAGTTATTTCCTTTTTTTCTGTGATAATAAAACAGTATCTTGTACTTGAACCAAACTGATATATAATCAATCCTAATGTGAGGCCAAACCAACCTACTGGGTTTATTTAATGTTCAGGATATAGGAGATTTGTTCAGAATGTTAGAGGTTTTCAGATTTTATTCACTACGAATTGTGTGAACAATGGGAATTTTTAGAGGTTTGCAAGGTATTTTTTCAGATCGTTAAGCTCTTTTTTTCATTCATACTTTTTATAATCACAACTTTTAATAATTTAATGACATTTGTCGTTTTATAGTTTGTGAGCTTAGCCATGGTTTCAAAAACCTCTAAAACCACTAAAATCTGACCTTTAATAAATAAGCCTCCACACGCATGAAGATCTGAATTATGGAAAGATCCATTATCTGGAAAACCACAGATCCCAAGCATTCTGAATAACAGGTCCCATACCTCTGTCTACACTGATAGAGTGCGTGTTTCTGATAATGCATCTGTACAAAAGTATGCAAAAATGTCACATTGACTGAAGGTTCCTGTATTTGTTGTTAACTTCTAATACTGATCTCTAACCAGCCAAGCAACTACACAACCCTATGGTCTCTAGTGCAAATCCAATTATATTTACTGCAAGTAATAACCACCACATTTATGCCAAAAGTTAATGACTGAGATTGACTGATAATGACTGAAAAGAGCAAATGAATTAATGCTAGGCTTAAACCAGCAGAATATAAGTGGTTTCCCTGTGCTCTTCACTATGTTTGGGCTAAATTGGCCTCCTTTCTGGGATATCTAATGAATAGGTTACGTGCTGACAGGCAAAAGGGGACTTTACCCTCTTGACTTGTGTGGTCTATACAAGTTTAAGATTACATGCCTCTTTAATATTTCCCAAATGACTTCACCAGGAACAAAAAAAGGCACAATAGATTGTAGCATCGGGGTGAAACTGTAGCAATCCCCTTCATATCAATAATACAGGCTCCTAAGGTTACAGGTGACTTGAAGTGCCTAGGACGGAAAGCAAAAGGGCCCTTTTAAATATTGTGACGTTGATCAGATAAGTGACTACAGACTCACAGACTACTCCCTAATACACAAAACAGAGAAAAGGATGCCTAAGTCTGAAGGGCTTTAGTATCAAATTTATGGATTTTATAAATAACTGGTCTGCATTTTTATTAATAGAGTGTGTACACTAACCCACACAGACTCCAGGGTTTAAACTAAATGCTTTACTCTGCTATAAATTGAAAGATTATTAATAACAAAAGCTAAATATAAAATAACACCACATAATGGTCATACATGAGATTTATTCTCACATTTTCCCCTCATGGGCATACAACTACCTTGCAGAGGAAAACACTCTGCCCTTACTTTTGCTAGATAGAAAGACGAGTTTTTATATTAATTTATCATTTATTTTGCTGAATTGGGCTATATCTTCTTTTTATACAGCTACATTTAGCCTTGTTCGTTTGAAGAAATGTCAATGTACTTTTGCTAGCGGATGACATTTAATTTTGATTAAAAATCATTTAAACGTTAAATAACCCCAAAAGATTTTTTTGCCACCAATATGGATTTACGTAGCTTAGTAACCATCAAGTAAAAGGTAATGTTTTATTTTTTATTACAGAGAAAAAGGAAATCATTTTAAAAATTAGAATTAAAATGCACTCAATGGGAGATGGTCTAGCTGTACTTTCTGGATAATTGGTTTCCAGATAAAGGTTCCCATACCTGTACTGATTTCTGTATTCATTTTTGTACAATAAAAACATCCTCCCCTCCCCCCATAAAACACACACACAAATGGATAAATGAATATTAATTCTCTGAACATATAACTACCAAAATATTTTCGTTATTGTTTTGATGTCTTCTTGCCTCTCTCTGATCTTTCTCCTTCCAGTTTTTTAAACCTTCAGCTACAGTTTTTGCCGAAAAATTCTAAATTCCAATCTGTCCCCAGATCTTTAAATTAAACAGTCTGCTCTTCCCTTGTCTTTTCTCTGCTCTATGCTAATTTTATTAAAGTAAGTTGCGTTCTTCATAATAAATATGGAAAGCATAAAACATTGTTTTCACAAAGGCCTTGACATCTGTTAATGTAAATCCCTGTACCTGGCATGGACTTAATAATGTATCCAAGTATTGAGCTCAGTTTAATAAAAATGTCAGTCTTTAGAGTTCACAAAGTCTTTTAGGAGCTCTGCAGTAATGACCCAAGCACTGATTTAAAGGTCTTATTGTTAATTTATTGTCTAGGCATATAGGTTTTCTATATTTACCAAATGTATGATGTCATTCCACTGCCATCTGCTCAGCAAGCTCTAATTAACATATCAGCAAGTGACATTGTTGCATGAACCCAGGGATCAAATACAGTACAGTACTGTGATATTCTGGCTTGCTATAATGATTAGTTAAAAAAAGACAGCTCATGGCACTACAGTCTTGCAACCCCTACTTTAGACAAAGGTCAAACTGCAATGTGACTTATGTATTAGCCCAGTAATACCATGTATATAAGTAAATATTTTCATAAACTGAGAGGTCTCACTGATGTCTAGAGCAATGCTTGTGCCGGCTTTTATAGATTGTGGGCAATGCTGTTTTCTGTTTTCACCGTATTTGTTAAGTTTTACCCTGACCAACATTGTTTACATGGAAAATACATGAGGATGTATAGATGTAGGGGGCTGGCTTCTCCCCTATGCCAGAGGAGCTTGGGAGATGCTTGGATTTCATTTTGTATGTGCATATTATAGAGAACATAGTGTTGTAACTATACTGTATATCTGTTCACTGCTGCAGCAGATTTTCTGATTTGATTTAAACATTACAGAGCGCAAAATAAATCTACATTTTAAAAAGCAGCATGATGCACATTTTCAAATATTATACTTTATTTTCTCACTGTAGTTTAACTATATTAGACAAAAATAGTGATTGTTTCACTACCTTTTGGTGAAAATTGCATTGTATTCTTCTACTAATACTTTCTTTGTTCCTTGAAACAAGTATTATAAAACACTTGTACATATGTGTTGAGTGTTGTGCAGGATATACCAGGGCAAATAAGGGGTCAACTTTTACTGGCTATAGCATATGAAAGAAATAACATATCTTATTGGTTGCTCTGAATTACATTGCCTGGGCCAAACCTATTTATGCTATGCTTCCTTCAAAAGCTGTGCAGTATAAAGTGGGAATATTATTTAAAAATCAAAACATTTAGTATGCATGCAAAAAATCCAGGATTTGATTCAGGACTTCCGTACCTCTTGCAAGATATGATATCATATATATATATATATATATATATATATATATATATATACATATATATATATATATATATACATATATATATATATATTATTAAAATATATTTTTTTCCCACAGTTCAGGAAAATTAAGGAAAAATAATGGAATTTTGAATGCGTTCATGTTCTATTTAGAATATATATAAGACCTAAAAAAGGTGTTACCTTAAATCTAGTCAACATGTTATAAAAGTCATTGGGAAGTGTTTCTCCAGCACTTAAGAAAGTTGATATTGGCGTTGATTGCTAATAGTTTGATTGCAATTCAATTCATTAAAAATAAATTAACTTTCTCCTCCACTTTATTCTTTAAAAGCATTCTTTAGGGAGCAAAGACCTGCTTACCATCCTGCAGTGACAGCTATATGTGTTACTCCCTCCCGTAAGTGGTATATGTGGAATATGTGTTAAAGCCTTCCGTAACACTTGTATTATCTGACTGCATAGATTGAACCACTAAGGAAGCTTGGAGTCAAGCCCTTTATTATGTTTAACACTGCTAATACTGTATTTTAAGGGACAGATAACCCCAGCAAGGATTTTATATTCTGTGTTGCTTACTGCTATTTAAATAAAAAGGCAGTCAGAAGACTGTGCTAGTCTCCAGCTAGATCAGTGATAGATAACAGCATGCATTTTTAATGGCTGAGAAGAATTCTACATTTTATTACAAGCAGACAAGTGACTGCAAAACACACACACACACACACACATATATATCTCTTAGTGACATAATTGGTAAGATAAGTGGGTGGGTGAGGGGTGATGCAGAATCACCCCTGAATGTCACACATGGAGATTTCTCTACCAGGGGAGAGAAAGTAAATTATTATAAAGAAGAAAGAAGGCATTCCCTTGAACCTCACATGTAAAGGACATTAGTAGTGCCTTTACAGACATGTGGATATTTTGGTTTACAAGTGATAAATCAGCAGAATCAATGTGACAAGGAATAATAATTGTCTGACCTCTGACAGTAACTTCAAAACTACTTGCTGCTAAGTTAGTGCTATCTGGCATATCAAATGACACATTTTGTATTGCACAATATAAGCAGTATATGTGTTCATAGCAAGATTGTCAGCTTTTCTCCCTAATTTTTATATTCTTTGCTGGATTTTGCTATTTTCCATTTTCATGTTTTCCTGTTTTAATGCACCCATTTTATTACCAACTTAAGAACTGCAATTATTGCAAGAGGTACACTGCGTTGTCGGAGTAATTTGCTAAAATAAATGCTAAGTTGCACCAGTGCAGTTCCCATAGCTTTGATCAGTCTAGTGTTTATGATATAAAAATGACATGCAACTTAGTGATACTACTCCATATTTCCCAACAAGCTCATAGCTAAATACATAAGGTAGACCACATTCAACCTAATCAGAAAAAACACAGAAAAAATGGCTGTTAAAAGTAACATACATTTTCTCAGCATGAATCTTGTAGTCCCTGGGCCCACTGCACCAGGCACCTTGGTAATGCCTTTAAACTAAATGTGGAAATAGAGCCCTGGAATTACTGGCTGCATATAACAGACTCCCTTGCACCAATGTGCTCTGCAAATTGCACCAAATGCATCAAAACAAGCACATGCACCTTCATGAATGGCACCTAGCACGATGACTAGAGCCGTAATCACAAAAATGTTAGAACAGAAGTAAATAGTAAAAATAAAATGGTAATGTTTTTCCTGACAATTAAATATTAATAGGATTGATACATATAGGCCTAAAAGGTGAATTAGTAACACCTTCCCTAAAGCTAGCAAAACTGTAGACAAGTAATTGATTGCCTCTTTTCCAGATGAGCTACAGTATATTAATTTCTTAAAACAAAATATGAAAGATTCTAACAATTTGTAGATTCAAAGTTGCCTTTACTACTCTACCTTTACTACCTTTCTCTATTTCCACAAAGCATAGGGATGTTTCTAGCAGCTTAAGATATAAAAAGAGTATATTTTGAAAGGTTGGCTAATGCTCTCACAGACTTCTTTTGGCTAAACAATGATGTTAAATAAATTATTCTGATGATAAATGTTTAAAGTCCACTCAATTACATTCAATGAATGCCCTTGTAAAGCAATCAATCATGCGTAAATCAAAGGTATATTTCATAAACAGTGTGCTGGCTTTGGCAATGAGCCCAAACAGTCTAAGTTTAGTTCTGTGTATTGGTGGGAGAGTGTTTCAGCCAAATTTGGGATTATATTAGAAAACAATGCCGGCATTGTCAGGGCTGGCTTTTACCTAATCAGTTTGAGCGCTCTTCTCAGAAACACATGTAAGTAACTCATGCAGACATTGCAGTGCAAAATAGAACTGATATGTGATCACTTGAGCCAGACTTTCTAGGGTCAAGAAGGCAACTGCTTATTTGGGTTAGCAACACAAGAAAATGTTTACAAAAGGGCTAAAATTCTGAGGGAAATGCACTTAAATAATGTGTGTGTCTGTGTGTATGTGTGTGGAAAGCATATTCACTACTAAGTTTCCCTGTGCTTTTATACATTATCAATCTCTTATTAATTATTCTCATTCATAATTATGTCTACATTACATTTTATTTTCATGTATATTTTACTTATATATATATATATATATATATATATATATATATATATATATATATATACTTCTAAAGTTAGACATAATAGCTAAATTAAATATAAAAAGAGGAAAAACATTTACGTATAAATGTACACTTTGTGTAAAAAGTGTGACCTTAAAGGAACAGAAACACCAACAAATGAAAGAATGTTAAGTAATGACAATATAACATAGTGTTGCCCTGCACTGGTACAACCAGGGTGTTTGCTTCAGAAACGCTTCAATAGTTTATTTAAACAAGCTGCTGTGTTGTCATGGGGGCAGTCATTCAAAGCTGAAAAAAGAGAAAATGCACAGAATATGCAACAGATAACAGATAAGCTCTGTAGCATACATCAGAATTTATCTGTTATCTATTTTTTGGTGTTACTGTTCTTTTAGGACCGTAATCAGCTTTTTTTGTATTTGTAACACTGCATACAGTTCTACAGTATATGTATTGCCACAGATCTTTGCCCCCCTTGGTCTGAGTCAGCATATTTGTGAGGGGTGGGGGGGCACACAAGCATCCCCCATCAGCCATACCCTAACTTGCTTGTCCTTTAGATGCACAAGGATCGACAGAGTTTGCATGCTGAAATGGGGCCCTACCTATGGACAGGGCTGTGCCCCCTGATGCTGCTCTCTGCACCTAACTTTGTTGAGCGCACCTTCAATTCAAGTAGGGATGCACCGAATTCACTATTTTAGGATTTGGCCAAACCCTGAAACCTTTGTGAAAGATTTAGCTGAATACCGAACTGAATCCGAATCCAAGTTTGCATATTAGGAAACTGTGGAGAAAAACCATGCACACAGTTAAATCAGGAAACCAGGTGGAAAAGAACCATGAACTGGTTAAAACATTTTTGAATTCTTTTTTTGTGTGATGAAAAGTCACGTGATTTTTTTGGATGGTAATCGACCAAGCCCTTGGATTGATCCGAATCCTGCTGAAAAAGGAAGATTCTTAGCCGAATCTTAGCCAAGTCCCAAACCAAATCCTGGATTCAGTGCATCCCTAATTTCAAGTGAAGACATTGTATAATAAACACTATGGCTGTGGAACGCTTCCTTTACTTCTAAGCTATTTATTACTTAGAGCAAGGGTACATCATTCTCTACCTGTATATATTTGCTGTTCAAATGTTTGCATTACATGTAAGCCTAATAACATTCAATATCACATTATAAAGAATGTATGTTGGGAAAAGCTGTGTACACATGGATAGCTGCATAAGCTCAGAGATATCATAATCACTGTGGACAGCAGGAACAAGCCTGTCTTTAAACAAGCTCAGTACTGTAATTGTGATGTATGATCAGCCTTTGCCGCTTGTATAACGAAATTTGCTAGCAATATGATTTTATGATATTCCACTTACATACTCTTGATGTGTTATGGGAGTACTGAACTGCTTTTGTATTAATATTTTATTTCTATTTCTCTTTTCTCTGTATCTAAGTGATGTTTGGCTTTGATACATAGAAGCTGCATTAGAGTCTTTTTATTTTCTCTGTATCAGCTTACAGAGACTGGTACCATGATTTCATCTTTATTGAAAATAAACAATTAGTCCATTTGTGTTTTTAAATTCATGCAAAAGATAAGAAGAATGGAGAAAAAATTGAAACACTTTGGCAGCATGTTCTGAGAATGTGTTGGGAACTGATATAGTATATAGTAAGCAAAAGACACAAATAGCCGAACAATTTAATATTTCCTTCACAGCCAGAGATCACAGTTTTTTTTAGCCTATTACCTGCTGCTGTTTTATACCTACCTACTTATCTTTCTTCCAAGCATAGTTCTAAATATACACTGACCTTTTAGCTGAGTGAAACTGTACTATGATTTGTATTTCACATTTAAACAGAAGTAATAAAATTATATTCTGAAATAAAGGTGATTTTTTGATTTAAGTGGAGTCTATGGTAGATCGCCTTCCCATAATGTGGCACAAGTTGCAGGAAGGATAAAGGAATCCCATACCTCTAGAATGTCTCCAGAAGCTCTATCTGGAAATCTGCAAGGCAGTTTTCGGCTTTATTTTTCACAAGCACTACCATGGCTCTTTTTAGGCAATGGAAGGCCCAGAACAAAGATCTAATTGGTGGGCCCCCGCCAGGTGTACCTTAAAGGGGAACTATCGCGAAAATATAAATTTAATACAGGCATCATCATACTGAAAAAATGAAACTTAATAAATACATTCAATTAAATATTCTGCGTCCTTTTTGAAATATTCAAGTTTCTTTACTTTTCCTCTCTCAGCATCTGTTTCTCTTCATTCTGTCTTCTTGTTGGAGTTGGGTGTCAAATATTAATTGACAGTTAGATCCAATATATCTTATAGTGGGGCTTCCTTTCCTAGCAGATGCATTCACTGAATTCAAATCCTGCATGTAGAGAGACAGGATTTCTGGTGAGTGAGCTCTAATACATCTTCTAGGCAAAAGGAGCATCCCTATAAGATATTTTGGATCTTACTGTCAATGAAGATCTGACACCCAACTCCTACATGAAGAGAGAATGAAGAGAAGCAGATGCTGAAAGAAGGAATAGCGAAGATAAACTTGATATTTTCAGAAATGGTACAGAATTTTTAATTGATTGTATGTAGAAAGTTTCTTATTTCAGTGTGCTGAGGCTTATATTAAATTTTTATTTTCCGATAGTTCCCCTTAAATATAATAAGGAAGACCTTAAAGTGGATATACACCTTTCAACACTTTTTTCAGATCAGTTGTTTTCAGATAATTCACCAGAAATAAAGAACCCAAGATTACCTGCATCTATCCGGTTGCCTAATTTTATGCTACAGAGTCTTTTCTCATTCCCACCAGGAACAGTAGTATACATATTTTAGTTAGAGGTGTACTATTATTTCTGCATTATGTTGAAACCTGTTCCTTTAAAATTATATCAAAGCCTATTTTCAGTGGGTAATTCTTTAATCCTTAGATTTGATACAGTGCAACACATTCCTGTTAGCTGGTTTAGAAATGAAAGGTGATCATTTAACTGTCAGAAAGCATTTTAAGCATTGTTAAAGGGGACATGTCACCCAAACATAAAAAGTTGTATAATAAAAATCTTTTTCAAATGAAACATGATACCCAAATTATTTTTTTCATTAAAACATCCATTATTATAAACTCGTTTAGAAATCTCAGCTGTCAATCATATATTGCCTGCCCCTCCGCTATGCCATAGAGGTGATGATGGCAATTACTTTCACTTTCCATTCTGCACTTCCTCGATGTCACTGCACTACCCACATTCCCGCCCCCGACACACACCATCAAATTATGCAGCCAGTGCATGAGCATGGGCATCAAGTAGGGTTGTCACCTTTTCTGTCGGTGGAGACCGGGTAGGGGCGGGGCCATGATGTGGAGGGGGAGGCTGTGACATGGCAGGGGGGTGGCCCATAACATAAGGGCGTGGTTTTGACACGGCAATCAGCGATTGGCTGATCACCGTGTCAATCATGGGGAATCCGGCCCGGTTTTCTTAATTTGGAAATTCGGGCAGGAAGTTTTGACCCAGGCAAGTGGCAACCCTAGCATCAAGTGTCCCATTTTGGTGCATAAAAAAAAATTTGGTATGATGCAAAGCTTGTCTTAATAACAGTGTCCACAAAATGATGTCTGCCTGCTTGAAGTGATTGTGACTAAAAGAAACATGATATAATTAATTTATATAGTGTAAGTGAAGTTTATTTTGCTTGACTAACATGATACAATATTGGAATTTTGGGATTTGGAATTATTTCTTAGGGCGACAGGTCCCCTTTAAGGAAACTATTAATATAGTAACAAGAGAATATCTCTCATTCAGCTGCACAGATCCCCTTTAAAAAAACTAATTAATTCATTTTGGAATTAGGAGCATTCGGTTCTCTCTACTGCACACAATACTTAATAAAACAAAAGAATTAAATAAACCAATAATGCACACACACAATATCTCAGTATTCAGGATTATATGAATAAATGAACAAATGACAAACAAAAGATAGCAGAGGGATTTCTGAACAAGGTGCAGCAGTGAGATAGGAATAGAAGAATATGGCTTCTCTTCCTGCAGATTTTAGTTTACAGCACATTCCACTGAGGCAAAATTGACCAAAGAATGCTAATTTTGAGTTACTTTTTTGAAAGCATAGTGACTAGAATTAAAATCTGTTAATATATGCAATGTCCAAGATAGAGTTGTTATTCACCAGCATGTTGGGAATAGGCTGCTAGCTGATCCTGATCTCTATGGATAAAGAAAGGACGCCCAATTCTGTGTTTACAGAAGCGATTAGAGATGAAGCTACACTAACCATTAAATCCATGTATTGCTTCTGTCCGCTGAGATGTGTGATTTCCATGTGCTGATGCTGCAAATGTGACACCAGACACATGCTGGCTCAATCTCATTGACACAAACATACTAGGGCTCATTTACTAATATCAGGCAGTTTTTCACCAGTGCAGTAACCCATACCAACCAATCAAGGATTTGCTTACAATTGTTATACCATTAAAAAATATTTGTTGTCTGATGTGCAGATGCATGTTACAGATTTACCCTGTTCATTTATGAGCTATGCTCCTGTAATGGCTGTAACACCTCCTCTGTGCTACCAAAATAAACTTAATTTATAAACATCAGGGCTAAATCAATACCAATCAATAAGTTCACCAATCTACTATCTATTAATGACAACAAATACCTTATCAATTTCTACTGGTTTCTGCAGCTGTGCAATTTAGCACCTATGTTAGTAAATTAGCCCTTCAGCCCTAACATGGTTTGGTTTACATTGTCCCTGATAAACTGAAACATTGAACTAGAGTTAAAAAAGTAAAAAAAAATAAAAGACTGCACATTGTCTTAGAATACCAGAACCACAACATAGAAAAAGAAAATATGGTGCACATCAATAACATCCCATTTACATACCTACTAACATTTTGTAAATAGAAAGAGGGACAAAACAATTTGCTGCGTGGAGTGCAGTGAACATTTTTTGACCATGCCTTTTTTTATGGCCACACCTGCAAAATTTGGTAGGTTATGAAAGTTGAATTTGGAGAAAAGTTCTCTTGTCAAATTGATTTACATCCATGAATTTGCTTGTGATAAACCATGAGATAACTTTTTTTTCCTCCTAAATTGAATATGGCCCATTATTTGCACTTTGCATTCTGCCTTCCTAATAGTAAGTAAACCCTAAAGTAGCTATGCAATATGGATTTTTGAATCCAGTGGATAGGACAACACTGTTTCATTTAATTTAGTCTCCTTCTTTTTAATCAAAAATGGCATAAACAAGATATTATAAAGGTCTCTTTTTATATCTGTGATGGCATTTATATTGTTTTCAAAAATCCAAAATCTTAACTTTGCATAAAAAAATTGTATATTTCCCTGTCCCATCTCCTATCAATGGAGAGCATGTGAACAGCGACTTGTTCATCTCTGTTCCCCATTTCTTAATGGCTAATTATTCATGAACCTTTTTTAAAATGTAATAACTCCAGCTAACTTGAGCTTTAATTAGTATAGATCAAAAGCAATGAGTGCTCTAGTGGAACACTTTTACAGATGCCCTTGGGCTTGCAAGCATTCCAAAACATGTATTCATATTGTAATAGAAGCACAGAAGTGAAAATTTTCATGTAACATATTATTCCAGATGATCTAATGTTCATTTTTGTCCAATATGAAAAAGATTTGATAATCCAAACAGCACATCTTAACTCACAAATTCTGCATATATCTTCAAGTAAACTTGGCCCATGACCCATGTAATTCAGAAGGTGTATGTTCATTATGTTCCCAATATTTATGTTACAATGTAATTCTCCTACCGCACACCTGTAGTTCACCAATCCTGCAAGCTGGTGGTGCGTTCCTTCCGTTGACCCGGCCGGGTCCCTTAGCAACCAATGTGTAAAAGAAACGGATCCGCACACACACCGATTAGTGCAGTCGGGGATTATCCCCTTTTATTCAGCCACCAAACATCAACGTTTCGGGGGGGAACACCCTGAAGGGTGGGTGTTCCCCCCCGAAACGTTGATGTTTGGTGGCTGAATAAAAGGGGATAATCCCCGACTGCACTAATCAGTGTGTGTGCGGATCCATTTCTTTTACACATTGGTCCCTATATTTATGTTGAAAAAGGGGGGATTCACCTCGCACACCCTGGCCTTCAGGAACTCTGCTGGGTGCTCAAATACCTGGGGGGATCGGCACCCCCCTAGAACAATGGTCAAGGAAAAAAGGCAATGGCACACCAGGCACGATCAAGCAGGGAAAACCCTTGCAGAAGTTTATTTGCACACGATGCAACGTTTCGGGGTGGTCCCCTTTGTCAAGCATGCAAGGGTTTTCCCTGCTTGATCGTGCCTGGTGTGCCATTGCCTTTTTTCCTTGACCCTATATTTATGTTACCATATAGCATAAGTCAAGCACAGCATATAGATTTGTGTACAGTATATCTGTGTTTTACACTTTTCTGCTCCCAAGATCTCATAGCTCTTTTAGAGAACACATCAAACCTGTTGTGTTAAACCTTTTTAAACCGTGAGTCACATTGCATTCTAAGTTGGGCAGCAACATAAGCATAAAAAAAATCCCCAGGGATGCCAAAAATCGCCCATATGTGCACTAGCAGTCTAAAGAAGGCTCTGTTTAGCAGTAGCTTAGCTAAGAATAAAAAAATAAGCTCCTGGTTTGAGTCTACTGGGGTAACATCTAAGGAATCGATGAGCAACATGTTGCTTGTGAGCCACTTGTTGGAGATCACTGCGTTAAAGCAGACAAAATGGGAAGCGTGAAAAGCTACACAGTGCAGGAAACAATTTTTAGGTGATGGGTGCCCTTTAAAGGAAAGATGTGCTAAATGGAAAGTCGTTATAATAACAACAATAAAACAGAATGACAAAATACACAGGGAATGAAAATTAGCTGCAAAGTTGATAAGATCTGCTCTACAACATTACTGAAATTGATGTAAAATATTTCCGTATATAAATAATTTTAAAGGGGACTAAAGATTAACAAAAATTGTCATAAAAACAAATGGCTCCAAAAATTATGTTTTTTAAAAGAATTGTGTAGTCTGTGGCAGCAGCAAAATCCAACAAACATCATCTAAATCTGAACTGGTATGTAACTGCTCAGGATGCTCAGACCCCTAGCAGAAAGCTGTAGTGATGGATGATAAACGACTTGTTCAGGAGCTACATATTTGTCTTCTTGACAGTCTGCTTAGAGGTCAATGTCATCTACTTGAGTCCTAGAAATAAGTAGCATTAGCTTGCCTTCTCTCGGTTTCATTTGTATCTGTAATTGAATTATAGCAGAATAGAGTAACAGGCTTTTACCATTGTATCATTAAGAACCATGGTATGGTAATGGAACGTAAGGGTCAATGCTTCACAATGCTACATAGTATTGCTGCAAAGGTCACATTCATCAAAGCTAAGGTTGCCGAAATTTTACATTAAAATCCAAGTGGGGGAGAGGGAGGAGTGGGCAAGTAGCACACCATGCAATGTGTTATCTAGACAGTGCCCACTTTTTCACCACCCCCCATTTAAACCACACTCACTGAAGGTTACAATCATTATATAGTTTCCTTTTATCTCCATAATAAATTTGCTTAGTACATATTTTTCCCAAACAGGGTCAATTCCCCTTAATTTCATTTCCAGTGCTTAATGGTAGCATATCATCCTCATATTGTACCTGACAAGAAAAGGTACATCTTCACTACATTACACCCCATCGGGGGGGGGCTTCTCTCAAGTCCAGCACCCCCCCTAGGCAGTTGTACTGCAGCAATAGCAGAGGACAAAGGTACCCCTCAGCTCCTCAGCCCTACAGCCCTTGTCCTGTCCCTGGGAAAAAAAAGTCAACTAAATGGGAATAGGGTTGCCACCTATCTGGTTTTCACCTGGACACTTTCCAGTTTTCGGAATGACTTGGTCTTGGCCAAGTCTGTCTGGATTTCCAAATGAGGAGGTGAGTAAATGACGCTGTGATCAGACAATCTCCATTTGCCCTTGACATTACCAACTCCACCTCTGATGTCGCCTGTCATGCTCCTTGTCTGGACTTAAGAGATATAAAGAGTAGCAACCATAAAAGGGGACCTTAGTTAGAAAAGTTCATTCAAAAATACATAACTTCATTTACAGGCTGAATTTTAATTGAGGCTGGGTACAAAGTATATAATGTTTAAGGATTTGTTGGACACACACACGTACTAAAACTGTGCATCAGTTTAGAACCCCAACTGGGCCTTCAATAAATGCCCCCTGCCAAGGAACTATTGTCTTTATTATCACAAACCCTACCTCAGTTCTGTTAGGTGAGAGTTACATACTAACACTGAGAGCCCTAATATATTGCAGAATGCTGATATGTACCAATATTCTTCCTTTACTGACATCATGCGGCAGAGATAGTAGGCATTCCTAAAATGTACCCCCATTTTATGATTCTGGTTCAGCAACTCTAAGCCCCTCTCATATCTTCATATCTCATATCTAAAGGTTTTGTTTCTGTAAATGTATAGGTGAAAAATAGTTATACCTTGTGTAAGGCTACCTATTAAAAGTACAGGAAAAATATTCATTGCTTCACAAGAACCACAAAGGGAGGCTGATTTTTTCCCTAAATAGGCAGAGTGCTTCATGACCGTATGAAAGACGGCAAAAGACGGATGTAGGAGGGAGCGGGTGCCAAAGTGGGGAAATAAAACACACACATTCCCCACTTGATCCCTAGCTGACCTCATGCTTATAGAACTCTAAAAAATGCACATTATAAACTAAGAACTCAGCTGCTATTTATCCCCATTTCTACCAGTGGTACATAAAGAAAATTTCCTATTTCCTAGACCTAACTACACTTATTTAGTATTATTATTATTTATAGAGGTTTATTTGTCTTAATGAAATTTACAGTATATCCAGACTTGTTTCATTACACAAATATGAAAGGCATATGTAGGGGAAATGGGCAGATGGAGGTACAAAGAAAGGTTTGTTATAAGTTAACACAAGAATGTACCTCTAGAAATGGGTCAAATGAATATTAATTAAAATGGTTTTAAAGTTATTTGTAAATGTTATTGCTCTTGAAAGCAGTTTCTGATTGATTTTATGCTTTGTACTCCTGGCTCTAACTCCTGACACAATGTAGAAGAAGTCAGCGATTAACAGAACTGGAGAAGAACTGACTTCTCCTACATTGTTTCAGAACCAGATAGCATTTCTCATGACCCTTTGTTATTATCTGTAGAAAGCTGACCCAGTCACTGTCAGAGACTATGGGGAAAATTTACTAAAGGGCAACGTGACGTTGGCGAAAATTCACCAGCGTGACGTCAGTTCAGGATTTCGCCGATTTAGTAATGGATGCTGGCGTAACTTCGCTAGCGAAGGAGATAGACTCTAGCGCTACTTCGCACTCTAACGGCAGGCAAATTTTTGCTCTGGCGAATGGCCGTAGCTACGCAAATTCACTAAGATGCGGATTTTAACGAACATTACCTCTTGCGCCATACTTGCCTTCGCCACTTCAGACCAGACGAAGAGCAATAGAGTTGATAGGAGTTCCTCGAAAAAAAAAAACACGAGAATCACGAGACTTTGGGTGCTAGCCCCATACACTACAATCTTACTTAAAATATTCCTCGCTTGCAGCGCTGGCCATTCATTGAAGAAAACCCTGATTTTAATATCATTCCGGCTTTATCGTGTCACACAGTGCAGAGTCATATTCACAGTGGGTATGCTGTTACAAAACCTTTGTTTTTTTCTTCAATGAACGGCCAGCGCTGCAAGCGAGGAATATTTTGAGTAGGAAATGTAATACCCTGCTTAAAGAACACCTGTAGTCAAAAAATGTTTCTCTGTTCGCCCCGCCATCAAATGGTAAACCTATGGAATGGCATAGTAAATATGCTGGTGTCCAAACCCCTAGGTTGGCTGCTACATATAGGGAATAAAGTACCCCCTATTGTGAAATATAAGGATATTATAAGTCACAGAGGAGTTCCATGACCATATAAAAGCTTTTATACAGGTCATGGCACCCGGAGGTTACTTCTAATATCCTAATATTTTTCAACAAGGGGTACTTTATTTATTTTAATACACAAGTTTTAGTGAGTCATGTGACAAGAATGACATCACTACTCACCGTTTATAACTGATGACATCACTACTCACCATTTATAAGGATAAATTCATGGCTTTTGTGTATTATATGATAATATGCCCACCAGTCATTCTCTCTCTTAATCCACCCAGGCAGTGATCACACGTATTGAGTATATTGAATATGCATATTTCATAAAGCACGCTCTGTATTTTTAAGCAGGTAGAGTCACTAATGTTCTTGTGGCTGAACTGAAGCAAATGCTAACAGCAATGCTCCAACGTATACTGATAAAGTGTTCCATTAAAGTAGAGATTATTATAACAAGAAACCAACGTCATATTTTAAGCATGGGTTTCAGAATGAAATTATGGACAGACATGTCTCCAGGTATATTTGGCAATATAGCTTAACTGGCATATAACTATATAATATTTTCTAAAATAGAACAATATGCCTAAAACTTTAGGAGAGAAGAAGCTGACACATATTCAGAAAAACATTCATATACACCTATATAACATTCGTAGCAAAGAACAGTAGATTAGTAGAAAGGACATTCCACTTTCTTCCAAAAAATAAAATTAACATTTGTTCTCCAAATTATGAATAAACTGAAAGTAATTTACACATGCATTTATTTCCTTCACATTAGTGTCAATTAACATTCTTAATGTTACTTGTTATGATGGATGAGCCTACATATAAAATCATACTGTCAACGCCTACTTTTACATTTACCACTGCCAAAGTTATAAATGGATGGAGAGCTCTAAAAGAGAGAACTATAGTTAGCATCCTTTGCTGGCCAGACAACAGCTGATAAGAAAATATTAGACAAGAAAGGGAGTTGGAACTTTCTAACTCCTCGTACTCCCTAAAACTAAAGCACAGAAAGGAAAAATATTTCTTGTTAACAAAGAGAAACTCCTCCTGAAAGCAACAGAGAAGAGATATAGTATATACAGTAGATATGGACAAACAGATACAGTATAATAAGGCATAGGAAATGTGACTGCAATGGCATTGTGCCCAGCCATGTTAAATTACTTGTTAATGGGTGTTCTGTTGTTTCTTTTTTCTTTTTTGCTCAATGCAGAATGACATACTGTAAGCCAATACTTGTTACTGAACATTAGAAACAGAAACATTTAATTATTGCAAACCATGACCTTAAAAAAGTATAAAATACAAAACTTTAACATGGTCTGAATAAAAGGTGTGTGTGTGTATATACAGATGCAGCCACTTTGGTTTGTCTGTTTGACACAGAATAACTAAACACAGATATCCCATTTATCTCATTTAACACAGAAAACTGAGTCACAACATCCCATCTAATTAAAGCATTCACCATTGTTCACAATGGTGCTTTGGTATGCTAATGGAAAGGTTAAATGCATTAAATGAGTTAAGATGACTTTAGATAACGCAGTTTCTTCAATTAACCATGAGTCATGACGCATTTATCTCACAAATCCAAGTGGCTTCATCTGTATATATATATATATATATATATATATATATTATATATATATATATATATATATATATATATATATATATATATAATCTGCAGTTTGATTATTTCCCTGTGGGACCAAACTGTAAATTATATCCTTAAAATACACAAAAGCCATGCATATCTTGTAAATTATATCCTTATAAACGGTGAGTAGTGATGTCATTTTTGTCACATGACTCACAAAAACTTGGGTATTATAATAAATAAAGTACCTTTAGAAATTACAGTAGGGGGCACATCATACACTATATATATATATATATATATATATATATATATATATATATATATATATATATATATATATATATGTGTATATGTGTGTATATATATATATATATATATATATATATATATATGTATATATATATATATATATATATATATATATATATATATATATGTGTGTGTGTGTGTGTGTGTATATATATATATATATATATATTATTCCTCACCTGCACCCGGGCAGATGCTATTTGGTTTTGTGTGCACCATTCCCTCTAGTTTTCTATATATATATATATATATATATATATATATATATATATATATATATATATATATATATATATATATATATATATATATATATATATACACATATATAAACACTCAAACTAAACTAAGCCAATCATCCTTATCCATTTTCATTAGCAAGGTAAACAAGCGTAATTTCAGGTGAGTGCAATTTACCAATTACCCAGATGATTGCAACTTGACAAGGCCACTTTTCACAATTTCTGCTCTCTTGACTCTGCTCAGGAAAAACCTACTAATTCAGAAAGCAAACTAAAGGGGCTTGTATATTTCCAATTAAGGACCCAGTTAAAAGAAAAAAAAGAAACTGTGATGATGGGTACCGCATTCCTCCTCATTTACCAGTACTCCGTTCCAAACCACCATCTGTTACAAATTAATTTTCTGGCCTCGGGTACAATGTAGGTTCAGCCACTGTTCGTTTTCATTTAATGAACAAGTTCCCCATTCAGGAATCAAATTGATGAAGATGTTTGGCCTTTGGCAAGCAGTATAAAACCAGCAAGTGAGTGCAAAAATGTATACTTTCCGCATAGTATAAAATTCTTGCTGTTATTCAAAAATAATAGCATTGCATTTACTGAAATTGTTCCAAGTCAACACTTTACTGAGCATCTAAACAACAAGGTAAGAAAACAGAAATTGTTACATAGATATGTAAGACAAATGTTATTCTTTCTTTGGGTTCATATACTATAACAGAGCAATCAATTTATACAGAAATAAATAAATCCACAAATAATAATTTAAAGTATAAAGCCCGGCATCACGTGTCCTAGAAAAATACTTAATAAAGGCTGTTAACCCTCACACATGTGCATGCACCCACATACACTTCACTTTAATAGCGCAATAACAAACCCACACTTTGGCACATTCCTATAAATCATAGGAACATTAGCATTTGTAATTCGGGGTCACAGTTTTGATTATTTTAAAATCCCCCACCAGCCCAGCCATGCTAACAATGCAGGACACTGTTGACTGTGAGAATGAGAGTCTCCAACCATTCTTGCCAGGATGGGCCGGTATGACTATTCTATAGGCTGGAGTACAGAGGTAAATAGTACCCCAGACTAAAGAATGCTTGCACCGCCCCAACACCAGTGTGACCTACAAAACCCACACTCCCTAAACTTTTGTTAGACTGTTGGTACAGAATAGGGCCACTTTGTTGGGGGTTTCAAAAAGTAACAATTTGCTCCTGAATTGCTAGTTATAGTGAAACAGTCCTATGAATTATAGAAACATGCAGGGATCCCTATAAAATAAATCACATTTCCCAAGAAGAGAAAAAATGGGAACATTTGCTGCTTTGCAGTAAATTACACAACGCTTGCTCTAATAGTCAGTCATCCCTGACATATTTGGAGAACTTAAGGCACAGTGCTATATATGAACAACCATTCTGTTTTTAGTGGGTTTTTGCACAAAAGGGTGAATGTAATTAAAAATCGAAAGTGTTATTTAAAATGACGTTTTGCATTGCTCATTATTGCTAAGCAAAGGTTAACACCTGCCTTGGTGTTTCGTTAAATATTTTGTCACAAAAAAACCCTTTTATTACATGTGCTGCACATTTTTGCAAAAGTCATTTGGTTACAAACTTTGTGAGGAAGTCGTTGAGGTCTGTAAATCAGTCTGCAAAAATGGTTGCTAGCATTCGCAATCATATTTGTGAATGTTTTTTTGCGCTATGTAACATTCCCCCAAAAATGTCTTAATGTCCTTTAATATTTGGGGGTCTGCAAAACATCTATTTCAGAGTGAAAATGTATTTCTGGCACTAAGAAAAAGCTAAATATTAACATATTAAAAGACCAGTAAAGCCCAAACTATTGTGTCACTGAGATATCCTGTATATAGGATATAATAGTTACAAATCCTTGAAACTGATAATATTTTACTATTTCTGATAAATGCAACTTTTCACATAAACCAGCATTCCTGAGTTAATGAAATGTTATATATGATTTTGCATTTAAGAGTTGGCTCATTGTTAAGAAGAAATGTTGGCAATGAGTATCAAAGGCCCTTTGAAAAGGTGGCAATGGCTGGAGTTCCCCTTTTTCTTTTCATTGCAGGTCGCTCTGCCTCTGAAGTGGTTAATATGTTACAATGATACACAGTGAACCAGTTTGGCCAACATGTCCCCATGACCTTGGCTTTCAATTGTGAGTCCAGCACAATATCGTATTATTTCTCACCTTCTTTGAAGAGAACAGAAGAAGGAGGCTGTTCTAATTCATACAAGGCAATGGTAGAGAGGAAAGTGTTTTAGAGGATATGCGCCTGACCTTGGCATGACTACAGCCAGCTAAGAAGAAAGACTCATTATGTCCCGCCTTCTTTGCAGAGAAATAGGCCAACAATAACATGTCAGTCACCATCCCAAATGATCCACAGCTCTCCAATATTTCATTGTTTTGAGAAGGTTAAAGAGTCAGCTCTTTGATGGGTGTCTTTTCAACTCAAAGCCATTAACTAAACAGGACAAAAAATATCAGTGCCTGTAAAACTGATACTATCAAGGTGATTGGACAATGTTGATTAAAAATTCCTATTTAAATGTATTTCAAAGGGGAAAGGTGATAATTGACAAAGGAAAAACAAAAACAATTTAGGAAAAGGCTGACACATACAGTTTCTTTTTTTTCATGTTATTCTATAGCATGAAAAAGACTATCCTGACATATACATGGTTTTATCATGTAGTCACTTTCGAAACAAATCCTGAACATAATCATACATTTAGGCCAAGAAGTGAAAGGCTTTATCATAAAGCATTCCCACTATTGGAGAGAGTAAACTGTCTGCCACTACCCTTCTGTTCTGTAGGTTGGGATATCATTTTTATATTACTTGACTTATATGATTATTCTGGTAAACAAATACATTTAAGCTGTTATTGTGCAAAAGATTTAAATGTAATATTTGTTAAATACAGGTATTGGATCCATCCTAAAACCTGTTATACTTTTTCTCTGTAGTAATGAAACAGTACCCTTTACCTGATCCCAACTAAGATATAATAAATCCTTATTGGATGCAAAACATTCCTATTAAGTTTAATACATGAATTTTTAGTAAGCTTAAGGTATTATGATCAAAATAATGAAAAGATCCCTTATGGAACACCCTGGGTTCTGGGTTTCTGTATAACAGGTCCCATACATTTAAAAACAAAAATCTCTTAGTCTTTTATTCCTTTTAGCTGCCTCTGTCCTACTAGGACCACCATTGTGATGACATGCCCCTGCAGTAAATGCGATACATTTTTCCTTCCATTTCACCTCATTATAATGCCCAGTCCCTTAGCCCTACTCATGCCCTACATCTCTTGTTTTCTATTACCTGTTGCCTCTATTACACACTGTCCATGGCTACTAACTTTACCACCTCAAGCCATTCTCCTTGCTACTTGTCTGGTGTCATTTCTGCCTCAAAGTCAAGCAATCCAGAGGCACACAGAACTGATGCAAGCAAGGAACACCTTGCACGTTTATTGCGGTATAGCAGTGCAACGTTTCTGGGTCAGGCCCCTTTATCAAGTCATTTCTGCCTCTCCATTTCTGTCTATACCATTTCACGATCAGTTGTATACCTTGGAAAAATAAGAGAGTACTAACAGGTTTTTTTTTTTTTGCTGTTTACTGCTGTTTAGTTGCTTGGCCTATATTATAACTATGTATTGTACATTGTTTACGCTTGTCACTCCTGTAATGTGATTCATACTTTTTAGCGAGATATATATAGATATAATTATTCAACTATGTGAACATGGTTTGGATTTCTGCAGTTATTCCCTGTAATTCCCTGAATTCTTTATAAGAAACACTCTCTCAACTACTTTATAAAGGAAGTCAGATCTTAATTTTAGCACTAGAACATTATCTGGTTCAGTATTGGCATTTAAAAGCCAATGCCCCAACATTTGTGAAGATTTGTCTTTATGGTATTCACCCACTTAGACTGCAAGCTATAGGACCTCCTTTTTACTGTGTTACCACTTACCACAAGGCACTCAATCGCTGTACATTTATAACTATTATATGTTATAACGCCTCCTTGTAATGTCCTGTGTCTGTGTGTACTTTTCTACCTTGTAAAATTGTACAGCACTAGGGTCAGACTGGGAGAGCGGGATATAAGGAAAAAAACTGGTGGGCTCCCGGTTCTTGTGGGCCCCACTGGCTCAGATCCACTTAATGCCACAACCTCCCTTAGTCAGGCAGTCATTGCAAAAAAACTGTGCGCACACTTGGCGCCGCACGAATGCGCACAATCACAGCGTGTCGTTGCGGCATTGTAGGCCAGAGGAGGGCCCTGGGGCAGTAGCCCGGTGAGCCCCAGGCCCCCAGTCCGACCCTGTACAGCACTGTGTATCATAGTAGCTTTTATGTAAATAAAGTTTGGTAGTCACAATTTTGCTTATTGTTTCTTGTTTAAATAGATAACTGCCCACAGCACTGTGCCACACACTTGCCTGCTACCAACACACATTTCCCTGTTCTATAACCAGAAGCATATAAAGAAGCATAACAACAGTCCTGTTTATCTTGGTAAAATTATACACACTGTCAAGTTATACCTGGATATATTCTCCCCGCAATAGCATCTATAATCATATTATGGACTGTTCAATTTCTTAAATTCCAGTCCCTAACCTATACCCAGTAATATGCTCAGTAGTGATGAGTGGAGTCCATAACAATGTTACCTGCCTAAAATGTGTAGCTCTGCTGCAGGCCAGAGCAATGTTAAACTGGTCTAAAAATATATGCCTGGATCTGCTCCTGCAATTAGCAACAATTTCAGTTCTACATCACTACACAACCTTCACTCCACATTAGCCCACCAATCCTTTGGAATGTGCAGTGTGTGGTGTAGGGTATTTTTTATTCAGGAGTATGCAGAAAGCCTGCTTTAGGATTAACAAAATATTTCTTTGACACCAGAACGGTCTGTACATAATCCCCATTTAGGCAGATGTAATGATATCATTATCTTATTTTAGCTTGATGCAATAAAAATATCTTTATTATTAGACTGCACTAATATAAACAATTACCATAGTACTGACCTCATAGACATACTTCTGAGTGCTAAAATAAAGGGAATAAAGCCACTAGTGTGAGCTTACAATGTTGCTTAACTATTCAATTTTCCTCAATTCTCCCTCCTTTCCTTCTTTTTTTCTAAAGGCAACACGGACAAGAATAATAAATTCTGCTCCTTCCGGGGTAGCCTGGTTCTTGCTTTGCTCTTCTAATACATCCTCTAATTTCATATACCTTGGGCCAGGAAAGACAGGCCAAGCTTGCCACCTGTGACAAGGAACTACTACTTAAGGTGACAGATTCTACATTTCATGGTATAAGACAAAAACACGCAGGCCCGGATTTGTGGCTCCAGTGCATACGTGCACGCAAAGGCAGATGGGGGTGCTAGGCCATGTGACCTAGGGTCACTGTAGAAGGAAATCCAGTCCTGAAAACATGTATAACTAGGCAACATGTGGTGCCAGCCATTGATGCCACCCAAAGATTTAAGGGTACACAAGCTTTCTATAAATAAGCATATAACAGCACATTTCAGAGGAGTTTGTATGAGACAGACATGAATGTCATTTGGGCTGTCTGTATGATCAGATCAGTGACATATGCTTTTATATTTGTTACCCTCTGAAACTGAACTATATCTCTGATATCTTTAACTCTATATTTAGAAATCTGTATACACACACACACACACACACACACACACACACACACACAACACACACACACACCACACACACACACACACACACACACACACACACACACACACACACACACACACACACACACACACACACACACACACACACACACACACACACACACACACACACACACACACACACACACACACACATGAAGTGAGTTTTAACAAAGCCACATAATGCAGATAAACACCTTTTAGTACAAGTGATGGCCCACATTACACTCCCATCTAGAGGGACTGTGCAGTACTAAAGTCTGAAGATAGATGTTCTCACTCTTTGTCCTGAAGCTTCATTTTAATGACTTGCAATAACCCATTTCTTTCTGTATATTATCATAAAATTAAACTGTTTTCATACAAGGTAAAAAATTGACTCCAAATTACAGCATTGGTAAAATAGATGCAGCAGCGTCAGCAATGTGGTTTTAGATGAGGATTGCCTTTAATTAAAACCTTTTTAAAAAAACACACATTCCCACTAGGTCTCATATTACATGGACTGATGTGTTTCATTTATTATATAAAATAACACTGTACAGGCATTCAGACATAAGGGAAAAGTGAAATTTCTTTACTATAATTAGACAAATCTAGAGACACAATTTTTTTGTGAAGGGAAAATAACCTTATTATCAGGTGAATTTATAAACAGTTTGATGTTGTCCCCTGTAGCAATGAAAAAGCAAGAGCTCAGGCAGAGGAGAATGCTGTATTGATTAGCACCTAATAGTAAACATGAATAAGATTTTCTGACCTGATTAGGAGAGACGGATTATTGCATGTTCAGCAATGTCTACAGTGTGAAGGTGATCACGAGTCATGGCAGGATGGAGAGACCCCCTTAGCTCACTTGTCAGAGAACAGATTGTCATCAGCAGCCTCAGATCTAATTATACTCACAGGGGGAAGAGCTGTTTTTAGCCCATTCCTGTCAATCTGCAGTTTAAATAAATCACTAGCCGCAAGGTTTTACCAAGTAAGATATATCAACATCCCATTTTCAGAGGCCGGTATTGACAGAACCTGCCACCGGTCTTCCCCAAATCTCCTTTTCTTAAAAAAATAATAATTTGGAATTACATTGGTCTGATATCTGGTCTGAGTTTTTTAGGCCAGGAATCTCAAGGATTATACTCCTTACTGAGCTCCTCCGGGATATGTGCATAAGTATGTCATTATATAAAGATTTCTAACACACCATTGCAATGCACTAAACACTGCTTTTAGGCCCTAATACAGAGTACATTTATTAAAGGAACAGTTCAGTGTAAAAATAAAAACTAGGTAAATAAATAGGCTGTGCAAAATAAAAAATGTTTCTATTATAGTTAGCCAAAAATGTAATGTATAAAGGCTGGAATGACTGGATGTCTAACATAACAGAACACTACAGTACTTCCAGCTTTTCAGTTCTCATAGGGGCAGATTCCCTAAAGGGCGAAGTGACTAACGCTAGCGAAAATTCGCCAGTGTGACGTCATTTCGGCGATTTGCAGATTTCCTAACAAGCGCAGGCGTAACTTCGCTAGTGAAAGAGACAGACGCTATCGATCATTCGCAGGCCAGACAATTTTTCAGTCTGGCGAACGGACGTAACTTCGCAAATTCACTAAGATGCAAATTTTACTAAACGTTACCTCATCCGCCAGCCTTGCCTTCGCCAGCTCAGACCAGGCGAAGTGCGATGGAGTGCATAGGACTTCATCAATTTTTAGTAAAAAAATTTTCTAAGTCCCAGAAAACGCTGGCGTCTTTTCATTTTTTCAGAGTGATAGCCTTCAAAGGTCCATAAAAATTTTTTTGGGAGTATTTGGGTTCCCCCCACCATTTTCTAACATATGGAACATAAACAATACAGTTGGCTCGTTTGTAGGGCATTATACAACTCTATTTCATTTATTAACGTTCCCTGGACTTGTGTAATGTAATGTATTTACTGCAACATATACATTCATTCAACTTTATCATTTCCCGTCGTATGCAAAATAGACAACGCTAGCGTATCTTCACTTTGATTGCCGAAGTAACGCTAGCGAAAATTCACCAGCTTTTGGTGCTCCTGGTCGCAACTTCACACTTGAATTAGCGTTGTCCTAGCAAATTTACGCCTGGCAAAGAGTTGCGATAGTTGCGAAGCCGTTGCTGACGAATTTTTACTGGTTAGGAAATTTACCCCTAAGTCAGTGAGTGACTTGAAGGGGGGGGGGCACATGGGAAGGAAGTAGTGTTCTGGCTATTATGTTAGACATCCAGTGTCACTCCAGCCTTTAAACATTAAATTTTTGGCTAACTAACTAATTTGTAGGTGTAAGGAAGTCTAAAAAAATCCTGGTAAATACAAAGACCCTGGAAACAAGTGGTAAAGCACTATGGGGTTTAAAAGTATGTCGCTTAGTGCTCATTCAAAAAGTAAATGTATCTGGGTCAGTTTGCCCTGGCGTGGGCAGTGCAGCCCTGTCTTTACCTACCACTATAGGGCATACATTAAGTGCCTCCACCCAGTGTCAGACTGGGACACCAGGGGCCCACCAAGAAAATTTAGACCAGGGACCCACTCTCAGTACTATTATTCTTCCTCTCCTCACTCAACCTCTATTCTCCTAGTCTCTTTTAGTTATACATACTATAATCTATTATTACATCTATTTAGCCTATCTGTTCTCATAGAAACAGAGAATGGCCATAAAATAAGCCAAAAAAATATTTACTCCATTGTAATATACCAGGAAAACTGCCTCCACCTGCCTCTGAACTGAAGGACAGAGATGCAGTAGGTGAAAAGAGCACAAGGCCAGCTTGGCTTAGAGTTTTATTATAACTAGTTACATGTTCCATATAGTTTTAATAACGTGTCAGGGCCTGTGAATACAAAAATAACACTTTTTACATTTATATTTCTTAATATAATTATCTGGTATTTACATATCACTGACACATATACATGGTGTATTAGACAGTAACATTTTGCCTAATGAATGAAAGTATAATTCTAGTTATTAGGAAATGTAATTGCTACTGAAGCAATGTACCGGAAGGCAGCTGATTAACATACTAGTAAAGACCATGAAAGTCTGAACCAGCAGTGCAACTGGGGACCCACAAATACAGCTTTCACTTGCAATTGCATTTTCATAAAAAGACAATATTTGATGTACTTTGTGTTAGAAGATTATGTTTTCTCCTTTAATTAAGAAAAACATCTGACTTTACGTGTTGGACAGAACTGCCGCCAAGCATCACCCGCATTAGAATTCCTTTCACATTCCAGTTATGAAACACTTGGAATGTTGGTGTTAACCTCATCATTATATCTGCACAGAGGGTTATACACAAAGGTGGAGTAAAAAAAAATGGAGTAAGAAAGGTTACTGGAGAAAATTGGCATAAAATGAACACCATATAGAGCATTGCTTTAGTTATGTGAATAAGCTCATATTTGCCATTAAATTGTTTTCAGGTACTACTGTATAATTTTGAGTATCACTTCGGAAAAAAATATTTACTCCATTGTAATATTACAAGGAAATATAATGTATTGCTTGCCCCAGTAGCAGTCATTTACACACAAATAAACACAGTTCCCAAGATTGGATGATGCCTAGAGTGCACAAGTTGTCATTTTATAAATCAGTTATATATTTTGAAAAAAATATATTTGAATGACGTTTTTCATTTAACTCTATTGTCTATAGCAACCAACCTTCTATACCCACGAATCACACTCTTGGGCGTTTTTGAATAATTGCTATTATTGGCTATTTGGTAGACCTTTGTGGAATGCCAGCCTACAGGAGATTCTGTTTAGAGTAAACCTGTGTCATACTGCTCCCAAAACCTTCCTCAACCAGACATTTTAAAATGAGCACCTTCTTTGAGGCCACTGGTCAAGAGCATTTTAGTTTAATAATTGCTTGGCAAACCCAAGGAACTATTTTATCAATTGTTATAATACTTTGGTCACTGAAGCACTGTTTCTTTTTAATGTATGTAAGTCTGTAAGATGTATTATTTACCTCTGCAGAACATTAAATAATGGTAACTCGGACGTTGTCTCATATGGTGCACAGATGACTGGAGAACCACTTCAAATACAAATGGAATGGGCATTACTAAGCAATACCGCATCATACACAATTAACAAAAGCAGGAAAAGATATGATGGGAAAATTAGCAGCTGCAACCAGAAAGATGATACTACAACACTGGTTTGACACCAAACCACCATCCATAACGATAGTAAAACAAAAATGCAGAGCCGGGCCATGCTGGGCAGGCGCCCTAGGCAGGCCCGGCAGTCGCAGCGCCTATTTAGTTTACGCGTGCATGCGCGAATTGGCGCGTGTGCGCATGCGCAGAAGTGCACAAAGCGCGAACACTACGTAGTCGGCCAGAGAAGGGAACCGGACTTGGGGTGGGCGACAGAGGAGGTACGTGCCTGGCGCCCTCCCAGCTTTGCGCCCTAGGCACGTGCCTACTCTGCCTACCCCTAGTTCCGGCCCTGCAAAAATGACATCATATTTTTCACATAGACTGGTTGGAAACATTAACCAAAAAAGAACAAAACACAGAAAAAAATTTCGACATGTGGACAATGTACATCAAATCTCTCCCACAGCAAATCAGACATCTCACGGTTTACACATTCAGATACACAACACGGTATGGACTAGAAACTCTAAAAAAATCACCCATTGGTCATGGAGTCATCCCAATTCCTTTAGAACCATACAACAGGAACGAGAACAACCAGGAGTCACCAAATTAACAAACTACTGGCCTCTTATCAACATAATTCCCCATAGGGTCTCTACAAAAATCTTCGAAGAGCTGAGAATTAGATGTGTTACTAAATGTTACTAAATATTGTTAATATAACTATATGTACTCTTACACTGTGAAAATAATTTTACAATTGAAACGTAATGATTACTATGTTATTACAAGAAATAAAAAACATACATAAAAAAAATAAAATAATGGTAACTCCTACCAATATTAAAATCAAAGAAAATTTGACTGTTAACCTTCAAACCAATTGCATAAAAATTATTTAGTCAGTATTCTTGTTTGCACCTCCACCATGGATGCAAAAAATATGTCCAAAAAATAAAGTTTACAAGAAAAAGGCACTACAGCAGAAGTTAAATGCTCAAATTATACGTTTATTGCCACACACCATGTTTCCAGCCTGTGAGGCTCTTTGACAAAGAGTCTCACAGGCTCAAAACATGTTGTGTGGCAATAAACACATCATTCGAGTAGTTAACTTCTGCTGTAGTGCCTTTTTCTTGTAAACTTTATTTTTTGAACTCCTACCAATATTAATAATGCTCAATATGCTGAAAATATGTACAAAACATCTTAGCATATTGTGTTTTACAAAAACAGCTCTGAAGAAAACTCTATAGATCAACAAGGAAAGCAATAACTGTCACAATTCTGTTACCCAGGGCAACAGGACTTCATGCCTTGGTAGGACTGAGAAGGGGGTTGTTATCCATATTATCCAGTGCTAAAATCTAAAATGTTGGGAATCCTTAATAATTATACATTGGAAAGTTTCTACTTTCTAATTATTTTTCAGGATAATGATATTTTCTCAAGGACCACTAACAACTATGCTTCCTGTAATGGCCTCAGGCAGTAAAGTTTGTTTACTTATACTCTCCATCTGTACCTGACGTTAAAGGGGTGGTTCACCTTCAAACACCTAGGGGCAGATTTACTAAGGGTCGAATATCGAGGGTTAATTAACCCTCGATATTCGACTAGGAACTAAAATCGTTCGACTTTTAGCGCTAATCCTACGATCGAACGATCGAAGGATTATTCGTTCGATCGAACGATTAAATCCTTCGAATCGAACGATTCGAAGGATTTTAATACAACGATCGAAGGAATATCCTTCGATCAAAAAAACGCAGGCAAGCCTATGGGGACCTTCCCCATAGGCTAACATTGACTTCGGTAGCTTTTAGCTGCCGAAGTAGGGGGTCGAAGTTTTTCTTAAAGAGACAGTACTTCGATTATCGAATGGTCGAATAGTCGAACGATTTTTAGTTCGAATCGATTCGAAGTCGAAGTAGTAGTCGAAGGTCGAAGTAGCCCATTCGATGGTCGAAGTAGCCAAAAAAACACTTCGAAATTCGAAGTTTTTTTAATTCGAATCCTTCACTCGAGCTTTGTAAATGTGCCCCCTAGTTGTTTTCAGATAGATAACCAGAAATAACAACTTTTTCCAATGATTTTCTATGCGTGACCGTTTTTCTAATATTGAAGTGTAAATAGTCATGTTTCACCTTCTGAAGCAGCTCTGGGAGGGGGGTCACCGATCCTGTAAACTGTTCTAAATGGATACATTTAGTTGATACATTTCTTATCTTTGTACCCGCTGAGCAGAATGTCTGGGTTCATTACAGGCAGCTGTAAGAATTGATACAATAGTTGCTAATACTCCAGAGATGCTGCTGAGAAATATATCAACTAAATGTTGCAAAATTGTAAATTGCAGTAGCGATCATAGGAAGACTGCAGCGTTGGACTCGGGTGATGTCACGCTAACACAGTCTTCTTCTTTCCTGCTGCCAGAGGCAGCCTTGATGCGCATTGTGTATAATTTAGATCCACTGCGCAAGTACTCTGGGTGCTGCCTTTCTCCTATTCATGATGACACACATGCTAATCTGCATATGCGAGTGTCATCATTGACCCTGAAGCACACGCCCCCTGCCCAATCATATTCTAAGCGTCAAGTATCTTAGGAGAAGCTCAATCTGTAAAGTTTTAATACAGTTTTGTACTGCCAACAGAAAGCATCAAGCGCTTGCGGTGCGCTGCAAGGGGACACAAATTATAACTTAGCAGGCTACGGTGAGGCACAAATTCAACGATTAGCAAATAGCTTTATATGTATTCAACGCTGAATAGAAGATTTATTTATAACATACTGAAGGAGCGATCCTAGTTGTTTTGAGCGTTCGTGATAATCGTTGTCTTCTTGCTGCCACTACTGAGCTGCTGGCTCTCATTCCTAATGAGTGCTCCAGGGGTCAACATGATTTTTTTTTTTTTCACGCATGCGCCTTAAGGTGAGTGAGGTGAAGGAAGCGTTCTTTACTTTTCTAAGATGGCGCCTGCCTGACTAAACAAGTGATCCGAAGAAGGACATGGAATATACATAATTAGAATGGACTATGTCACTTGCTACCCAAGCGATTTAGGAGGTCTTAGGTTGTACATTACAGGTAGATAAGTATTTATTTTTTCTTTTCCTTCTCCTTTAAGAGAAAAAGATAAAGGTGAGTGAATCATACAATAGCAAGCACAATATCTGATGCCTTTCTGTGGGTGGGTTACCACTGTTAAATCCTGGATTCCTGTTAATATTCTACAGCTTTTAAATTCTCCAGGCAAAAAGTACTCCAAAGATATCAGCTGATTTAATTATCCCAGCTAAAACAAATATGTTCACTGGTTACGAAGGATAAAAAGGAGGATGTGCCTCTGCGCCTAAGAAAGTGATAAATAAGACTAATGTAAAATGGGTCTAAAGTTTGGTCAGATCTTGTAACCCATATAAACCTTTAAGATATTTGACAGCTTACTAGTCATTGATACCTGCTGCTCCCCATTATTCAAGTTTACTTGCTTTGCCCATCTTTTTACCAAGAAAGTTTGATTTAGAATATAAAATATGAAATAATATAGCTGTGCCATACTTTCCCTTTTTGCTTTAAGAAAAATAAAATCATTTGTTGCTCTTTTCCCTTTTGAATTCAGCAACAACAAAAGGCCTGGATTTAATAAGTATAACATAAAATTAAGTTCTTAGTTTCCCCATTGATGTCAGTTAAGATTTTAAAAGATACATTTTCTCATTAAGATGAATTGTGCCAAATATATCATATATTTATTACTTATTTTAGCAAACAGACAAGGTGCCATAGAGCTTACATGATGTATGATACAAACACTAATTTGCACAAATGTTTATTATGCACTATTTGGAGATGTAACACCCATGACATCTATTTATTTAAAAGGAATTCTTCAACATTATTCTATAAAATACATTGTTTGATGTTCAGAGGCCCATGCTAGCTCATTACACCAAACCAAAAATGATGATTAAAGGGAACAGACATAGTTTCTTAGTCGCTGGTTCCAAATGAATCTTCTTTTATGCTGTAATTAAAGGGATGGTTACACTTAAAATTCAAATTTAGTATGACAGAGACTGTTTTTCTAAAACAAATAAACATTTGAAGATTGTATTCATTATTTACTGTGGTTAGGCTTTGCTTTTTTTATGGCAAAAAATACCAGCCTTCGTATATTTTTACCTTTCTTCCCTATTAGTAACAGTGGGAGCAGGCATATTTTTACTAACCAAGTGACAACCCTAACCCCAAAGTGTTTGTTTCTTAGCTCCCTAGTTGAAGACAGATTTCCAATTTGGTCTGCCCTGGGCCACAGGGGCCACAGGGACCTGGTGGCCAAAAAACCCCACCCCCACCACAAATCCAGGCCTACACACAGGCAATAAATCTCCTGCAGAAACCTTAGCTTTGGTATCACTATGAATTCTCAGTTTTTAGCAATTCACACTGACACCAATGTTAGGGTATTTGCCGGTAGTGCAGATTTCCCACTGGAGACATATGTTCCTGTGTGCCATCACCCAGGAAAAGAACAGATACTAACAGCAGTACCTTTTTAGACTACATAGCTACCCCGGTTGCAGGTGTGGGTTGCAGGGGTCCACCAGATAAGACCTGTACACTAGACCTAGGGCCACAACACCACCACAAAAACAGTGGATGCAACATTAGCCGAAAGGTGTCCATACACCTGAAGAAGCACTCGTTTTCTTCGCCTAATATGGTGGCCTTTGTACTTGGCCATATTGGGCTGATCTGGTTGCTTGGCTCATGGCTAATGATTGGATCACAATAGATACCAATGCAGGCCACTAGTAGAGGAATGCATCAATGAACCAAAGTTGGGGATAGACAATACACAGGTAGGCTAGGTCTGAAGCTTAAAACTGCCCATGTATGGCCAGTTTTAGAGTAAACTGCTGCCCTTGAGCTTGTCTACTCTGAGAATTCAAAGAAACATTCCAGGTGGTCCTCTATATAAGAAAGGATTTTGCTACATACAGACAGAAGCTCATTTCTATGATAAAGATCTTCATCTTGATTAAGGTAGGGCTAATTGTGCCCAGTTTTTCCTTGTGCCTAAGTAATGTAAATAAAATCAGGGAATATGACAATTTTGGTATATAATACAACACATCGGGCCACTGTATGGAATAAGTTAAATAGTTCTAAAAATAAAAACTGGCAGAAAAAGAATACTCCTTTTTTATGGTCACCTGTGCATGCCTCTTTGCTTAATGTGAATAGATACTAATAGACATTATACTTTCTAAAGGGCCCAAAATGCCATGTTACAGGCATGATTAAGATCAATAACAAATGATCAAAGAAGCATTTCATTGGAAAAATGCCATGCAGGATTAAGTCAACTGCGTCATAGCAAAGTTACTCTGCTTCAACAGTCAGAGTAACAACATTCCAGAAACAATGAAATCCAACGGACAATTGAAAAAACTGAATGGAGATATGAAACAGTCTTTTAAGACGGAGATAAAGAAGCTGTCCAAATAAAGAGAACATTAATGATAAGGGTTCTACCAATCTAATACTGTTTTAATTACTTTAATCCACACATGTTGAAACTGACCATCTACCCAGAATTATTGAATCAGAATACATTATTTCTCAGCGATATAGAAATATAGGATCAGGGCCGGACTGGGAGAAAAAAGCAGCCCTGGCAAAAAAAAATCAAAGCAGCCCACTTCAGGTATGGGATTGTTTATCTGGAAACCCATTATCCAGAAAGCTCCAAATTACGGAAAGGCCATCTCCCATAGACTCCATTATAATCAAATAATCCAAATGTTAATTTATTTCCTTTTTCTATGTAATAATAAAACAATAGCTTATACATGAACCAAACTAAGATATAATTAGTATTTATTGGGGGCAAAATCAGATTATACATTATTTAATGTTTATATGATTTTCTAGTAGACTTAAGGTATGAAGATCACCCCAGTGCAGGCATATGAGTTATTGAATTACAAATGAACATGCGCCCATAAGATTGATAATTTCAGGTCCTGTAAGGGCCAACTGCTGTGTTTTCTGTAGCAAACAAACTGACCATCAGTTGAACATGTGGAGTCTGTATGGACTGGTGATTGGCCAACTCTTTACCCATACTCCTAAAGTGGAAGAGGGGCAACCAGAGCCTGCAGATGAGTTATGTGCACTGGGATGACCTAGGCCCCTTCTGATGAGGCTTCAGGAACCCCTATAAATGCCAGAGAGGGCCAAAACCCTAGCCTGTTTATAGTAGAGGGGTCTGTGCAGTGAGACACGGTATATGCCTTTTAGGGGCCACACAAATTAAACTCATGGCGGCTCTACTGGGGGTCTGGCTGTAATGTCCATTTGCATAGCTGAGGTCTGTGAGACCCTATGGATAGGAGATATGTATAGGAGATTGGTGGGATCCCCTCAGGGAAAACTGTTGGTCTGTTTGGCCAAAGACAAACGGCCTCCCCTGGCAGAGTTGGCCGGCGGTGGCAGGCCCATCACTTTCCCCGGGAGGGGCGGCGGTAGAAACAGCAGCTGATTGCAATGACAATACCTGCCATTTGCCGAGTCGTAGGGGGGTGCCACGATGTCCAGGAAGGCAGCGGGCCCATCCAAAGGGATGATCTGATTTAGGTTCTCCCTGTGCCGAGCCAGCAGGCAGCGCGGGCTGTTATCCCCAAACTCTCCCACGGAGCGCATCGCTGCCCGGCGCACAAAGCCGCACTGGTAGGAGAGCAGCGGAGGGATGAAAGTGAGAGGTTTGAGGGGCTCCTTGCCTGTTGCCCCTGCCGCTTGCAGGCAATTCAAAGCCGTTAATGCGGAACTTGATTTGTTCCCAGACCCACATCTTCTGCTCGCACCCTGCTCATTTTCCGCAGCTGTCCCAAGCTCTCCGCCAACGGGCCCAGGCCGACCCCTCCGCTGCTGTGAAAAGTCTGCCTGGCCACCTTCTGTATCAGAGAGCTCATCTCCGTCCCGAGTCCTCTCCCTCTGGCTCAGCGCTTCGGTGGGGAGCTCATCCGCGCTCCCGCATGCTCCTTCTCAGCCGGGAAACAATATTGTGACAGCAGGCTGTGCAGAGATGCCCGTGCGGCCCATTTACATATCAAAGACAGCGGCCCAACGGGCATTTGCCCGAATTCACAAATGGCCAGTCCGGGCCTGTATAGGATAGTTTCAGGAGAAGATAGATTGTAGTAACTGCCTTCCCATTCCTATTGAAAGTACTGAAACATGAAGCAGGCTTTGTGATTTCAGAAAACCCTGTTTGCATTCCTCCAAAATACATACAAATTTAGAAGGGATTTATCTAATTCACGATTTAGTTAGGGATTTGGCGTAAGAGTAAAGGTGGCCATACATGGATAGATCCGCTCGTTTGGCGATGTCGCCAAACGAGCGGATCTCCCTCCGATATGCCCACCTTGAGGTGGGCAATATCGGGCAGATCCGATCGTGGGCCCTAGGGCCCAACGATCGGATCCTAGCATTCGGCAAACGGGCGGTCGGATCGCGGGACCGCATCAACGAACAGATGCGGCCGCGATCCGACGGGATTTTTAAACCCATCCGATCGAGATCTGCCCGACTTTCGGCCAGATCTCGATCGGGGAAGCCCGTCGGGGGCCCCCATACACGGGCCAATAAGATGCCGACACAGTCTGTCGGCATCTTTTATCGGCCCGTGTATGGCCACCTTAATCTGTAATATAATCTGTAAAATCACATGGCATTTGGTCACCCAAACAAGGTAATTGGGTTTTTTTCCCATGTACTGTGCACAAGGTTCTTGATGACCATTACATGCCATAATTTGCATATGTAGATTATCTTTCAGATTAGGTTAGGGATTTGGGTTGTTTACCCAAAAACGATTTTTTGCACAGTGATAGAAAATTTGGTTCTAAACAACTTTCCAATATAAGTTCATTACACATTTACAATAGTATTGACGTTATTTGTACTTAATTGATATTAAAAGTAGTATCTGTGGGACAAACCAGATAAATAAACTGATTCTAGTCTAGAAGAATATATTATTAATCCACATTGTGTAAACAGTACCCCCTTTACTTCACAAACTCACTGCCAGCCCACCACAGAAGCCTGGTATTATACTTTTCAGAAGGTGACAGCCCTACTTCTAGATTAAAAAGATATTTTCAGACACTTTGTCAGGTGACAAAGCACTACGTATGACATTGGACGTGAAATCAGACCAGGAGAATAGAAAGAGAAACAAGCACTGCTTTTGACTGCAAATAACTTTAAAACCATTACATATTTTTAATAAAAGTATACTGGAACATTCATTGGACGTATATTTCCTTCATTATGAAATATGTTTTTGGGGTGGTAGACCCTTTTTAGGTAGGGTTGCCAGAAAAAGCGGCAATGGACTTTAAATCTAATAGAAATAACTTGGCTCACCAGAAGATTTTAGATTTGTGCATGTCCAAATTTCCATTTTTAATGGTAATGTATATTTGGAAGTAACTAACTTTTATTTTGTTGTTTTTTTTTCTGAAATATTACACAAATGTGAAACCAAAAATATTATCCTTGTACCCTGATGTACTTTATAAAACTAAAGACCAAAAGGTTTATTTTGTAACTCTCCAAGAACTACACACATATAAGGGGGTTTAAAAACTGATTCAGTCTTTTAATTTTTATTTTAATTCAATCAGGCTGAGGTTTCGAACATCTAGGCTGTAAAACAATATAGCTCAGCATTACGTCATATGAAAAATAAATAATGGATTGAATTATTGTCAAATGTCAACATACAGTGAGTTCACCCCGTGGCAATGGAAACATCTGTGAATAATTACAATGCAATTGCCAAACTCTATACCTGTCACTCTCTAAGGAAGTTTGCCTTTGTCAGAAAAAGAGAAAAAAAGAAAACCACACGATCAATACTTGAGAAAGTGAAAATAATATATTCAGGAACTGAGAAAAGGCACACTGGCACACAAGTTGTAAATGCAGGTGAAAACCTTGCAAAATTTTTATTACCGGAAGTGCAACGTTTCGGGGCAAGCCTGCTTGACAAAGGTTGCACTTCCGGTAATAAAGATTTTGCAAGGTTTTCACCTGCATTCACAACTTGTGTGCCAGTGTGCCTTTTCTCAGTATCTGATTTGAGGTTGCCGGTTACCTCTATCACTGAGCACCAAGTGGATTTGGATATATCTGCACAGACAGGTGTGCGGGAGCAATCACCAATTTGTACTAATCCTTCAGGAAGCATTTGCAACATCCAACATGCAATCAGTATGAATACTTGGAACTCAAAAGGGCAGTGATGTCTCTTCACTCTAAAAATCCATGTAATTAAAGGAGAAATAAACCCTAAAAATAAATATGTCTACAAATGTATTATTTTATATACTGAATTTATGGTACCAGCCTAAAGTTTCAATAGCAGCAGGACTTCAAAGTTGTTACAGGGGGTCAACATCTTGGAAAGCAAAACCCACATGCTCAGTCTGCTCTGAGCAGCTGTTGAGAAGATAAGCATAGTGGTTGATGCTCGCAAAGTATCAAGCAGAAAAATAGCTTTGCCTGTAATATAAGATAATGCTACAGGGTTGATTATTAAATTCTGATGCTAGTTGCACTGATTTATGATCTGCCATGTAGTAATTATCTGTATTAATTAGAAAAAGATCCATTATCCAGAAAAACTCAGGTCCCGAGCATTCTCTATAACAGGTCCCATGCCTGTGTTAATAACTTCTGGTAAACATGAGAGAAAACAGGTCACTATTAAATTAAGATACCTAGGAGAACAGTTGTTCAATAGTAGGACCACAAATTGGAGGCTAGCATGGTGTAGATACAGACATTCTGAGTCAATCAGGATGGTCATGGGAGTAACCAGGTAAAACTCTAGTAGACCAATTTTGGTGCCACACCTTGTCAGCACTGAAGGGGGAGCAGCGAAAGGACATGTGGTAGTTGTAAACCCCATTTCGACAGATTAGAGGGTCGTGTCTGAGCACATTTAGGAGATTATTGTAGTTTGAATGACATTACATGAGGGAATATGCTCAGCCATAGGATGCAAAGACCAGTGTCTGTATGAGAATTAGCTGTAGCAAGTGAATCAAGGCCATATAAATGCATCCAGATGAAGCATCACAACATCCTGGCAAGAGAGGGCATAGATGGAGTTTACCCAAGGTTTTTGCATAGCAAGATGGATATTGTGGCATTGGCCAGGTCAGGCATAAAGTAGAATGGTGGCAGCTTTTACTACTTGTGTGTTTTATTAATTTCGAGAGTATAGGCTATTAATTTGAGCCGTTAGTTGAGAGTTGTAATCCATGGACCACTTGCCCTGATGTTTTTCAAGAACTACAAAAGGAACTGCATTCAACTGCGCAACATTGCCGAATACAACCATATCTCAGTTCAGAATCAACTAAAACACTGATTCAGTCTCTCATCATCTCCCGCCTTGATTACAGCAACTTACTCCTCGCAGGTATTCCAACAAATCACCTTTCACAACTCCAATCTGTTCTAAATGCGGCCGCTAGACTCGTTCATCTATCTCACCGCTCAACATCAGCTGCTCCCATATGCATGTCCCTTCACTGGCTCCCAATCGCCTCTAGAATCAAATTCAAATTACTAACACTCATTTCAAGGCCCTTAATAATGAAGCCCTTCCCTATATTTCATCTATGATCTGCCCATTCTAGACTACAAGACTTCTCTCGGGCTTCTGCTTTTCTATGGAACTTTCTCTTTCTTTCCAAACTTTCAAGCTCTCCTTAAAGATCCACCTGTTTAAAGAAGCTTATTCAATGTACCTTAATTAATCAATCATTGCTCTATCAAAAATCACAAAATTGTTTCTAAATCCTAATGTCTCAATTGTACCCTAACCTTACTTTGTAAACTCTAATTTGTAGGGCCCTGTAATCATATTGTACTCTGTAACCCTTGTTTGTTATCCTCCATTTATTCCCTGTTTGCTATAACTAAGGTAAAGCACTGCGTATCTTGTCGGTGCTATATAAATAAATGATGATGATGATGAAGATGAAGATAATGTTTGCTCAGTTTAAGGTTTTTAGTCTATGCTTTACTTTGGACACTTGTCATATATTGCTATTTAATAAAGGTTATCAAAACCTGCTGCACCATATATTATCTGAAACCGGTGCCACTATTTAGGTAGCTGTTGAGGGAGGGACCACAAATTTGTATCCGGGTGTTAAGGCTGGCCACCAGGACCATCTAAGCTTCTTCAGTAAATGTATGGTTTACACTTACACTTGGAATGTGTAGCAAAATAAACATGAACAAAATAAATAGGTTACTTGAATGCATACAAAGCATTCAACACAATTAAGAAAGGATATGAAACAGTTTTCAAATATAATGAATATCCAGATGTCAAAATGAGTATACCATCTAGATCTCATTCTAGCCTTCAGGGTTCAGCATTCAGCTACTAAAACCACATGCAGGTTTTTACATTTTTACATTCTTGCATGGTTCCTGCATTTGAATACCTTTTGTAGCTGAATAGGCCCCTAAGCCTTTCAGTTCTGGGGTACTACAATTCTGTGTGTCTCCATGGGTTTTCTCCATGGCTTTCTCCCACACTCCAAAAACATACAGGTAGGTTATTTTGCTTGTGATGAAACTGGCTGGTGTATGTAAACCTGGTAGCTTGGGCTGATGTGAATGCTGAATCTATTTAGTTCTGCATAAACATGTTGGCACTAAATTAAGTATTGGATAATGGGAGAGAATCCATGGGAGTGAACCAGAAACATTCCATTTAATAGAAATACAATCCTACCTCTCCCGAAGCAACTTCTAGTATTAAAAAAATATGCAACATATATATATGTCCCTACAAATAACTACAAATGGCAATGATATAGCAGTTTGAGGATGTTAGTAATTGTAAACGAAAGTGCAATGTGCAAAATGCAATTTGTGACTCAAAGTAAAATGTATTTTTACACATATGTAAAACATATCACCCAATCAGTCTTGATTTTTTACCATCGGTCCTGTTGGCTATGATACCAAATGAAGAGAAGTAGCGGTGCAATAAGTTGAACATCTAAATTACAAACTTGATGAATTATGATATATCTTGAAATATAGAGCCACTGGTGACAATGTCCAATAAAATGCTAGTAAACCATATTTTTAGTATAACATATTTTCTACCCTGTTATGTTTTTTAGTTATGTATCTACATATTTGCATTTATCCATATCAGTTCAAGAAGTTATGCTTCTTAAAGGATAAAAGAGCTTAACATTTGAAAAAGGCATCTGTCAGACATGGCAGTATCCTGAATTTCCTCAATCAAAAAAGTTAATAATTCAAAGTGTGCATGAGATCTTGGTTTTTATATTTGTCATGTGCAACCTTTCCATTGCTCAAAAAGCAACAGTATGAATAGAACAAGGACAAAAAAATGGTTTATATTTGGAAATGGTTTATGCCAAGGCTACAAACTTTCTCTATACCTGTTTTATTTTTATGCAGAAGAAAATGAAAGAAGCAGGATGCATGTAAAATGGTGCAAGGTCAACAACCTTTAATATATACTGTATAATAATATATGGGTATGTAGTTTGTAGTTTAACATAAAAACAACATACTGTAGAAGCTAACAATGTGTAAAATCTAAAATCTAGAAACAGACAACTTCATCCTTCTTGGTTTAATTTGTTTTTAAAAAAAAATGCAAGCAATCATGAAATCAGAAGAAACATCATATGAAGGTAAAAGTTTGAAATGAAGAACCAAGAGAAGATGAAGAACATTACTATTTCTGGGTTATGGAGCTGGCGAATAATAGTGTGTAAAACATTTCTAAAATGCCATATCTAACCATAAATCTGTGTTGGCTCAGAATGTTGCTGTTGCCCTAAAAGTGTGAATAAAGGCAATATGTAAAGATGATAACATCTCTTTAATAAATGAACAAAAAGGGGTATTTCCCCATGGCCCACCAGGAAAGGGGACACATCAGCAACAATTTAATCTGCAATAATTGATCAATGAACCTTAAATCGTACTTTTAGTTACAAAAGCTTTACCATATTACCCTTTATTGTATTCCTTATTCATTTTCTATTGTTTTCTAGACAGATCTGCTCTTGTCTGTCCCATGTTGTGTGAACAATGAGAGGCATGCCATCGACCTATCAGCACGCACACAGGGTAGGATTTTGTCAAGAAATACTAAAGTCTTTGTTTTCACACTAAAATACACCCATGTGCACTGTGACGTGCTGATGGAGTGCCTACACAATAAGGGCCAAGAGGGAGCAAATTATCCTTTTCTCCACTGCTTGCCAATGGCCTAAGTGTTTGCTCTTTTCTCCAACACACACATAATTGTATGGTGGATGGATTAGATATCAATCAATTACTGATTCTGAAAAGATATTTGGATATTCTGTGCAGATTATATCATATATTTCTTAATATGAACAATTATGCATGTATTAAGTTGAGTTAGGGCAGTCATGACAAATGCTCCCAATTTGCCTTTGACCCATCACCAGGACTTTAAAGCTGCCTTGTATTGGGGTGCTACTAAAGAAAACTGTTTTGGATTGAATCCAGCAGTTGGAGGGGTTTGTGGAGTTGGGGGTTGTATGACCAAATTAATATTGCAAAATAGTATGAATGCCATTGATAACAGTAGTGGAGAAGATCAAATGTAAGCTTTCCTTGGTAGCTAATGTAATATTTTATATATGTCATGCAAAGAGAACAAACATTTCAAAAATACATGCTTGGCAAGACTAAACTAATTACTGATTGGCTGCTACTGCTGGTGCAATTTAGTAGCTAAATCAGCAAGTAATCACAATATGGTAAAATAATAAAGGCATTGTTTTAAAGCTGTGGTATTCATAATTTGGACCTGACCTTTGGTGGTGGAAATGAAAACAAACAGACATGCTATAGTTTAGTGCTTATTGGGGACAAGTAAAAAGGTTGTGTTGCAGCTGTTCAAGTACCAAAAGCCATTATACATTTGTCTGAATAGCAATGTAAAACTAAAAACGTTTGAACACTGCATTATCTTTCTATTTCCTAGCCCATACACTCTAAAACCATTTCAAAGTCGCATATATTTTCATATTTTCTAGATAGCACATTTCTCACCCACCAGGCATGTCATTTACTGTAACTGTTTCTTTTTCCTGCACAACCATCCTGCACAACCATTTTGAAGCTATGATTTAAATAGCATTCGACTAATGAAGAGTGCAAAGCGTTAACAAAATGTTTGCCTTTTTATTTCAATTTAGCTTCCATTTTAAATGTATAGGGGGAAAAAACACCAAGCTTTGCTCTGTCTCTATTTGGATTGTCTCTTTTTACCTATAACATGTTTACCACATTCTCATTCTTAAGATTAAAGTACAATAATATTAAATAAACACATCAGACAAGAGATTTCTTCTACTCCCATACAGTTGTTTCAAGAAAACCTATATGCAGGTTGGTCTTATCCAGAAGTAGTGAGGTTAACCCAAGCATAACCTTTTACAAGTGGCTATACAAATATCCTAAAGAAGTGCAATGTGTGTCAATTGATGGCTCTGTGAGAACACGCTGCTTTATAGAGCCCTGCATAAAAAGCCAGTTCCGCTCTTCCTATCTTCAAAGGGGTTTTGTTCTCTTATTGAACAGTGTTACCTGCGCATGTGTTTCCCCCTTTTAACTTTAATGTGGTCAAGTGACTTACAGCATTCACCTAAAATCTACTGATGTGTTGCCAGACAGTGTCCAGATGTGCACTTGGCTTTTCTGAAGATAGTGTGTAATTTAGTATGACTAAAGTGGAATTAGGAGAGCCTTTACACAAACACTGAGAGGTTTGTGCCCTGGGCTTTTCAACCCACAGAGCTCTAGTCTTTACAGTGCATATACATATACTGTATTAGTTATGTTCTATGCTGATTTTCTCTGCTAAGGATTGCATATGAATGTACAGGTATAAGCTCCAAAGAGCAGCTATGTTATGTAAACAAACTATACTTCATTTTTTGCCATTGCAGATGGTAATTATATGTTAAGTTCCATATTACAAAGATTCCTGTACTAGCAATAAAGAGTTTGTATATTTTAATAGTTGCTAAATAATGAGGTACAAGTCTGCCATAATTAAATATTTTGATTTGTTTTCCTTATTATCAGTTCACTCAAGGAGACTGTCTGTAACGAGCACAATAGATGTTCTTGCACAATCCATTCACTCTCCTACCTCAGTAAACATCCCTTCCAAGTTACACATAACAAACCATTCACTTAGGGGCCCATTCACTAAGCTCGAGTGAAGGATTAGAGGAAAATAGAGGAAACAAAAATTTGATTTTCTAATGGTTTTTTTGGTTACTTCGACCATCGAATTGGCTACTTCGACCTTCAACTATGACCTTCGAATCGAACGATTCGAACTAAAAATCGTTCGAATATTCGACCATTCGATAATCGAAGTACTGTCTCGTTAAAAAAACTTCGACCCCTACTTCGCCACCTAAAACCTACCGAGGTGCAATGTTAGCCTATGGGGAAGGTCCCCATAGTCTTCCTAGCAATTTTCTGATCGTAGAAAAATCGTTCGATCGATGGATTAAAATCCTTCGAATTATTCGATCAAACTAATTGCGCTAAATACTTTGACTTCGATATTCAAAGTATTTACATTCGACCCTATCTAAATCTGCCCCACAGTGTATGTCTGTCTAAATTTCTAAAAAAGTCTAAAAAGTTCTGTCTAAAAGTTCGGTCATTAATAACATAATTTTAAAGAATATAAAAAACAGAGACAGTAACATAGTGCTACGCAATATGTTGGCGCTATATAAATACATGTTAATACATGTTAATAATAAAGCCCTAAGACATTAACTATAATTTTCATGTTGATTTCAGTTCATTATTTTCTGTCTTACAATTTACCCATTCATTGTTGTTCGAAGAGTTGGTTTTGGCAAAGAGTTTTGCATAATGGTAGAAAGCCAAAAGTAGGCGTTATAGTTGCTAAAATTAACAAGTCTACATATGGCCATGGGCCAACGTTTTGCTATTCTAATATCAGAGATGTAGTTTGCCAAGAAAGGTTATCCAGAGTGACACTTTTGTTACCTGCCAGGATCATGGATTGCCAGGAAAAAGAATGAAATTAAATTTTGCCTGACACTTAACAGCATGTTTTGTATTATCTGCAAGTAGAGCAATTATATATCCCATTTAATACCAAGACATCCCTCATGATGCACTTTTATGGCCATAATCATGCAGTTAATATGAAACCCTAGCGCAGGAATACCCAGCATGTAGACCTCCGGTTGGTGCTGAACTACAATATAACTACCAGCCAGCCTTTAGCTGTTTGGGACGATAGTGGGAATAGTAAACCAACACCTGTTGGAGGAGAAACAATCTGTGCTAACCCATGCATAAAGAAACAACATGTACCTTTAGTTTTTGCAAAAAGAATTAAAAATAGCATTCTTTAAAATCATTTCATTCATGGCTTATAGTGTGAATCCCTATACCGATAAGGGGCCTATTGTCCAGAATGAATAGTACCTGAATTTTTATAGTTTTTCCCCATAATAATGATCACCAACTTAAGTCTCCAAAACAAGACATTCAATGTTAAATAAATTCATCAGGATTGTTTTGTCAGCTGTATGGATTTATTCAGCTTAGTCACCATCAAGAAAAAGGTACTGTTTTATTATTAAATGGAGATAGAAAATAATTATTCGTTTAAAATGTACTCTCTTGGAGATGGTCTTTATATAACTGGAAACTTGTGTTGTGGCAGTTTAATGATTATAAATATGCACAATTTTGCCCACAATAGAAACCGATGACCATGAAAATTATTTTTAAATAGTGCTTTTCATAATAAGCAACACTACACACAGTATATTCCAGGGACCTTCATTAACTTTGCCCCATGGAACTTACAGTCTATATACTGTATGGCAACTAACTCACACTTAGATTATGTTACTTGGCCAAGAACCCAAGACGTGGACACAGGGTCACACAAGAATACATTATAAATGAGCCACCCATTTTCAAATCGCACAGACTAAGTAGGTTTTTCTGTGTTGCTTACGGTCCTGTAACTGAAATGTGGCAATTATGTCATCTGTCTCATACTACACATTTGCAGTGCATTTTCTGTCAAGTGTTTAAATACTATTGCTTATTTCAGGAATACAGATGTACTGTACTGTACTATTCAAGGAGTCACAACCTTAGAAACATTTGGACCCAATTTACAATACCTACCAAGAGGTTAAGAAGCCTTGATCAATGATATACAATGATCAATAATGTAATGAACCATATGAAAACAATTATGCATACCACAGTTTCCATTGACAGGTTAAATCCTTTTTTCTCCTTTACTACCATTATGGAATTTAATTTCACTTCTTCCTGTGCTACAACTCTAATAAAATATATTTAAATTGATTAAGATCAGATACATCTTGGATTCAGGATGATGTGTGGCTAGCTGATTTCTTTATATAACGTCATTCATTTATAAAAATCATGTGTATACAGATCCTAGCTGCAGTGCACTTGTGGCAAAACATTTGTGTATTTCATTGTCACATCTAATCCTGTTTTTAAAAATATGTTTGTCTTGTCAGAGCTCCAGTTCCAGGGGGTCACATTGCTTTTTTTTTTTTTTTTTTGATTAGTTGTCCTTCTTTCTCGGAAAACTCACTGAGTCATACCCTGTCAATAAAAGTGCTGTAGACTGGCTGGCTTCTGAATTGTCTTCTTTTCAAGTGGTTCTACTTCATTTGTAGAACCATTATAGAAAAAAAGAAATCTTTTTTACCTCCAAGGAAAGTCTTCCAAAGCAGACATTGCTTTAGAGATAGTTAGCTAGCTATATAGTTAGATACAGTAGGTAAGATACATAAATATTAGATAATAGATAGATGATAGATAGATAGATAATAGATAGATAGATAGATAGATAGATAGATAGATAGATGATAGATAGATAGATTTTTGTGACATTTATTATACTTCCCTTTATGTCACAAGTGCACATTGCATCCACACCTGCAAACAAAAATCACTATAACAGGGGTATTTGGAGACGACACAAGATTGCCTTCAAAAGTCCTAACTATTAAAGATTTTCGTGTTAACATTTTACTGCCGACATTTGAGGGGCATGCCACATTTGTTTTAGGGTGGGCTCATGTGTAGTGCATTACAGGATCTCTTTTGTCTCTATTTAGCTTCTTTGGACATGTGTACTAATAAATAACCACTTCAAGCATTTGCACCATCTCCAATAAAGCCGTCTATATGATATATATGTACCCGCCCAATTCTAATTGACCTTAGTGTAAGAGTACTAGCGAAGTTCGCTAGGCAGAAATGAACGCTAGCGAAAGTTCGCTAAGAAATGCTCGCTCTGATGAATTAAGGCTAGCAAAACTTCACCAGCATTCGGCTACTGAGACGTAATTTTGCATTTTAGTGAATTAGCGTAATGGTAACGTATTTACACCTGGCGTGGCATGAAGAGTGGAGGATTGTTTGCCGGCGAAAATCGCCCTTTAGTGAATTTGCCCCACAATCTCACATTTAGGAGACTATTCTGGATAGGGGTTTTAGCCTTAGACAATGTATTTAAAGTGTACTTCATCGTTAAATTTCACTTTTCAAAATATGCACTTTGCACTTTTTCTGTATTTGTCTGTATTGACTTGAATCCAAACCCTAATTTGCATTTAAATCTGAGCAAAGTTGACAAAACTGAGACTGTCTACAACTGTTCCTTGCTTAAAATTCATGACAATAAGGGTTTGATCTGGTTTATTTATTTTTTAATTTATTTCCTGGTATTTATAAAGTGCAAACACATTTCCACATTGCTTTACAGAGATTATACATCATTCACATTAGTCCCTGCCCCACTGGAGCTTGGTTTGTCCGGTTGATAGGGATGTAGCGAACGTCGGAAAAAAAGTTTGCGAACATACTCGCGAACTTGCGCAAAAACGCGAGCGGTTCGCGAACGGTTCGCGAACCCCATAGACTTCAATGGGAAGGCGAACTTTAACATCTAGAAAAGACATTTCTGGCCAGAAAAATGATTTTAAAGTTGTTTAAAGGGTGCAACGACCTGGACAGTGGCATGCCAGAGGGGGATCAAGGGCAAAAATGTATCTGAAAAATCTGCCTGTGTGTGCTTGGAAGAGATAGTGTAGGGGGAGAGCTGTTAGTGATTTCAGGGACAGATGATAGTAAGTTTGCTGGCTAGTAATCTGCTTGATACTGCTCTGTATTGGAGGGACAGAAGTCTGCAGGGATTTGAGGGACATTTTAGCTTAGGTAGCTTTGCTGGCTAGTAATCTACTGTTCTCTTTAAACAACTGCCATACGTTGACCTTGTAGGCATTGTTTGCCCAGTTTTTTTGGACGCAGCCACTGAAGCACAGTTGCCATAAAAAATATGCCATATAAATGCTGAAAATAGTCATTTTTCGCCATACGTTGACCTTGTAGACATTGTTTGCCCAGTTTTTTTGGTTGCAGCCACTGAAGCACAGTTGCCAGAAAAAATATGCCATATAAATGCTGAAAATAGTCATTTTTTGCCATACGTTGACCTTGTAGGCATTGTTTGCCCAGTTTTTTTGGTCGCAGCCACTGAAGCACAGTTGCCAGAAAAAATATGCCATATAAATGCTGAAAATAGTCATTTTTTGCCATATACGTTGAGTCAACGTATGGCAAAAAATGACTATTTTCAGCATTTATATGGCATATTTTTTCTGGCCTCTGTGCTTCAGTGGCTGCGGCCAAAAAAACTGGGCAAACAATGCCTACAAGGTCAACGTCGTTGACCTTGTAGGCATTGTTTGCCCAGTTTTTTTGGCCGCAGCCACTGAAGCACAGAGGCCAGAAAAAATATGCCATATAAATGCTGAAAATAGTCATTTTTTTGGTCGCAGCCACTGAAGCACAGTTGCCAGAAAAATTATGCCATATAAATGCTGAAAATATGCATTTTTTTGGTTGCAGCCACTGAAGCACAGAGGCCAGAAAAATTATGCCATATAAATGCTGAAAATATAAATTTTTTTGGTTGCAGCCACTGAAGCACAGAGGCCAGAAAAATTATGCCATATAAATGCAGAAAATATGCATTTTTTTGGTCGCAGCCACTGAAGCACAGTTGCCAGAAAAATTATGCCATATAAATGCTGAAAATATAAATTTTTTTGGTTGCAGCCACTGAAGCACAGAGGCCAGAAAAATTATGCCATATAAATGCTGAAAATATGCATTTTTTTGGTCGCAGCCACTGAAGCACAGTTGCCAGAAAAATTATGCCATATAAATGCTGAAAATATAAATTTTTTTGGTTGCAGCCACTGAAGCACAGAGGCCAGAAAAATTATGCCATATAAATGCTGAAAATATGCATTTTTTTGGTTGCAGCCACTGAAGCACAGAGGCCAGAAAAATTATGCCATATAAATGCAGAAAATATGCATTTTTTTGGACGCAGCCACTGAAGCACAGTTGCCAGAAAAAATATGCCATATAAATGCTGAAAATAGTCATTTTTTGCCATACGTTGACCTTGTAGACATTGTTTGCCCAGTTTTTTTGGTTGCAGCCACTGAAGCACAGAGGCCAGAAAAATTATGCCATATAAATGCAGAAAATATGCATTTTTTTGGACGCAGCCACTGAAGCACAGTTGCCAGAAAAAATATGCCATATAAATGCTGAAAATAGTCATTTTTTGCCATACGTTGACCTTGTAGACATTGTTTGCCCAGTTTTTTTGGTTGCAGCCACTGAAGCACAGAGGCCAGAAAAAATTAAACCAGTAGGGTTTGCACCCTAGTTTGTAACGGTGGCGGAGGGAGGAGGAGGACGCTAAAGGACAGCTGTGTGTGGAGTCATGAGGCTTGAAGAGAAGGACAGCTGCATAGAAGTCAGAACAAGTCTTCCGGCGTGCAGTAACCCTCCGAGATCCACCCCTCATTAATTTTAATAAAGGTCAGGTAATCGACACTTTTGTGACCTAGGCGAGTTCTCTTCTCAGTTACAATCCCTCCTGCTGCACTGAAGGTCCTTTCTGAGAGCACACTTGAGGCTGGGCAAGACAAGAGGTTCATGGCAAATTGTGACAGCTCTGGCCACAGATCAAGCCTGCGCATCCAGTAGTCCAGGGGTTCATCGCTCCTCAGAGTGTCGATATCTGCAGTTAATGCCAGGTAGTCCGCTACCTGCCGGTCGAGGCGTTCTTTGAGGGTGGATCCAGAAGGGTTGTGGCGCTGCCTTGGACAGAAAAACATTTGCATGTCTGACGTTACAGACTGGCCAAAGGGCTTTGTCCTTGCAGGTGTGCTCGTGGCAGGATTACTGGCACCTCTGCCCCTGGAATGTTGATGAGTTCCTGAAGTGACATCACCCTTAAAAGCATTGTACAACATGTTTTGCAGGCTGGTTTGTAAATGCCGCATCTTTTCGGACTTGTGGTATGTTGGTAACATTTCTGACACTTTATGCTTGTACCGAGGGTCTAGTAGCGTTGCGACCCAGTACAGGTCCTTCTCCTTAAGCCTCTTGATACGGGGGTCCTTCAACAGGCATGACAGCATGAAAGACCCCATTCTCACAAGGTTGGATGCAGAGCTATCCATCTCCGCTTCCTCATTATCAAGGACTGCATCATCCACGGTCTCCTCCCCCCAGCCACGTACAAGACCAGGGGTCCCCAAAAGGTCACCACTAGCCCCCTGGGAAGCCTGCTCCTGTTGGTCCTCCTCCTCCTCCTCCACAAAGCCACCTTCCTCCTCTGACTCCACTTCTGGCACCTCTCCCTGCGTTGCAGCAGGTGCCTGGGTTCGTTCTGGTGATTCCGACCAGAAATCGTGCGCTTCCAGCTCCTCGTCACGCTGGTCTACAGCCTCATCTGTCACTCGTCGCACGGCACGCTCCAGGAAGAAAGCGAAGGGTATTAGGTCGCTGATGGTGCCTTCGGTGCGACTGACCATATTTGTCACCTCTTCAAAAGGTCGCATGAGCCTGCAGGCATCGCGCATAAGCACCCAGTAACGGGGGAAAAAAATCCCCAGCTGTGCAGATCCAGTCCTACCACCCAGTTCAAAAAGGTACTCGTTGACGGCCCTTTGTTGTTGCAGCAGACGTTCCAACATAAGGAGCGTTGAATTCCAGCGAGTCTGGCTGTCAGAAATCAAACGCCTGACTGGCATGTTGTAGCGCTGCTGAATGTCAGCAAGGCGTGCCATGGCTGTGTAGGAACGTCTGAAATGGGCCGACACCTTTCTGGACTGGGTGAGAACGTCCTGGAATCCTGGGTACTTGGAGACAAAACGTTGGACTATTAAATTTAACACATGTGCCATGCAGGGCACATGTGTTAAATTGCCTAGTCTCAACGCTGCCAACAGATTGCTTCCATTGTCACACACCACTTTTCCGATCTGCAGTTGGTGTGGGGTCAGCCACCGATCGGCCTGTGACTGCAGAGATGACAGGAGTACAGATCCGGTATGGTTTTTGCTTTCCAGGCACGTCATCCCCAAGACAGCGTGACAACGGCGTACCTGGCACGTCGAATAGCCTAGGGGGAGCTGGGGGTGCACAGGTGTGGAGGAGGAGAAGGAGGACCCAGCAGCAGAGTAAGAAGAAGAAGAAGACGAGGTAGAGAGCGATGGAGGAGTAGAGGTGGTGGCAGAACCGCGTGCAATCCGTGGCGGTGATACCAACTCCACTGTTGTTGTTGAGCTACCCATTCCCTGCTTCCCAGCCATTACCAAGTTCACCCAGTGGGCAGTGTAGGTGACATACCTGCCCTGACCATGCTTGGAGGACCATGCGTCAGTAGTCATATGGACCTTTGGCCCAACACTAAGTGACAGAGATGCGGTAACTTGGCTCTGCACATGTTGGTACAGGTGTGGTATTCCCTTTTTAGAAAAAAAATTGCGGCTGGGTACCTTCCACTGCGGTGTCCCAATTGCTACAAATTTGCGGAAGGCCTCAGAGTCCACCAGCTGGTATGGTAAAAGCTGGCGGGCTAAGAGTGCAGACAAGCCAGCTGTCAGACGCCGGGCAAGGGGGTGACAGTCAGACATTGGCTTCTTACGCTCAAACATGGCCTTCACAGAAACTTGGCTGGTGGCAGATGACTGGGAATGGGAACAGGTGGTCAAGGTGGAAGGCGGAGTGGAGGGTGGTTCAGACGGGTCAAGGAGAGCAGAGGTAGAGCAGTAAGATGCTGGACCAGAAGGAGTGTGGCTTTTAGTTTGCCTGTTGCCTTTGAGGTGTTGCTCCCAAAGTGCTTTGTGCTTGCCGCTCATGTGCCTTCGCATAGAAGTTGTACCTATGTGGCTGTTGGGCTTACCAAGGCTCAGTTTCTGACTGCACTCATTGCAAATTACAATGCTTTTGTCAGAGGCACACACATTAAAAAAATCCCACACTGCTGACTTTTTGGAAGTGTGCGATCTGGCGGTAACAGTAGAAGTTGGCGGCATTGGCGGCAATGGCGGGTGCGTTGGCCGGCTGAACACAGGTGCCGATACATGTTGTTGCCCTACTGATCCCTGCGGGCTGTCCTCCCTGCTTCTTCTAAGTCTTATTCTCCTACTGCCTCTCTGACTCTCCGTCTCTCCATCTGAACTACCCTCCTCTTGCTCTCTTCTACTAGGCACCCACAAAACATCAATCTCCTCATCATCATTCTCCTCAGATGCATCAATTTCTTCTGACACATCACAGAAGGAAGCAGCAGCGGGGACCTCCTCCTCATCACTCATTATGTCCATCTCTATCGTGTTCTCTGCCAGAATTAAATCTGGTGTAAGGTCCTCATCTCCTTCATCTTCTTCTGGCAATAATGGTTGCGCATTACTCAGTTCAAGAAACTCATGGGAAAATAACTCCTCTGACCCCAGTGAAGAAGGGGCACCGGTGGTGGAGGAAGTGTTACGTGGGGTGGCCATAGCAGTGGAGGATGAGGAGGATGTTGTGGTAAAGTTAGAAACGGTAGAGGATGGGGTGTGCTGTGTAAGCCAGTCAACTACCTCTTCAGCATTTTGGGAGTTCAGGGTCATTGGCTTTTTAAAACTGGGCAATTTGCTAGGGCCACAGGATTGCATAGCAGCACGGCCCCTAGCACGGCCTCTGCGTGGCGGCCTGCCTTTGCCTGGCATTATTTTTAAAAAAACAACAACAACAACAAAAACTCAGTTGGTTTTTCTGGAAACGATAATACACACAGCTAGATGGCGGGTTGAAGAAAACAGTGTGCAAATAATGCCTACAAGGTCAACGTATACACTACTACAGCGGTGGATACGGATTACGTAAAATATATGAATGCTGCTTGAAAAAAAGTAACTCAAGTGGTTTTTCTAGAGACGATAATATTATCAATATTTAGACAAAATGTGAACAAGGTCACACAGCTAGATGGCGGGTTGAAGAAAACAGTGTGCAAATAATGCCTACAAGGTCAACGTATACACTACTACAGCGGTGGATACGGATTACGTAAAATATATGAATGCTGCTTGAAAAAAAGTAACTCAAGTGGTTTTTCTAGAGACGATAATATTATCAATATTTAGACAAAATGTGAACAAGCTCACACAGCTAGATGGCGGGTTGAAGAAAACAGTGTGCAAATAATGCCTACAAGGTCAACGTATACACTACTACAGCGGTGGATACGGATTACGTAAAATATATGAATGCTGCTTGAAAAAAAGTAACTCAAGTGGTTTTTCTAGAGACGATAATATTATCAATATTTAGACAAAATGTGAACAAGCTCACACAGCTAGATGGCGGGTTGAAGAAAACAGTGTGCAAATAATGCCTACAAGGTCAACGTATACACTACTACAGCGGTGGATACGGATTACGTAAAATATATTATGGCTGCTTGAAAAAAGTCACTCCGGTGTTTTTTCTGGAGACGGTAATATTATGGATATTTAGACAGAATGTGAACAAGGTCACACAGCTAGATGGCGGGTTGAAGAAAACAGTGTGCAAATAATGCCTACAAGGTCAACGTATACACTACTACAGCGGTGGATACGGATTACGTAAAATATATTATGGCTGCTTGAAAAAAGTCACTCCGGTGTTTTTTCTGGAGACGGTAATATTATGGATATTTAGACAGAATGTGAACAAGGTCACACAGCTAGATGGCGGGTTGAAGAAAACAGTGTGCAAATAATGCCTACAAGGTCAACGTATACACTACTACAGCGGTGGATACGGATTACGTAAAATATATTATGGCTGCTTGAAAAAAGTCACTCCGGTGTTTTTTCTGGAGACGGTAATATTATGGATATTTAGACAGAATGTGAACAAGGTCACACAGCTAGATGGCGGGTTGAAGAAAACAGTGTGCAAATAATGCCTACAAGGTCAACGTATACACTACTACAGCGGTGGATACGGATTACGTAAAATATATTATGGCTGCTTGAAAAAAGTCACTCCGGTGTTTTTTCTGGAGACGGTAATATTATGGATATTTAGACAGAATGTGAACAAGGTCACACAGCTAGATGGCGGGTTCAAGAAAACAGTGTGCAAATAATGCCTACAAGGTCAACGTATACACTACTACAGCGGTGGATACGGATTACGTAAAATATATGAATGCTGCTTGAAAAAAAGTAACTCAAGTGGTTTTTCTAGAGACGATAATATTATCAATATTTAGACAAAATGTGAACAAGCTCACACAGCTAGATGGCGGGTTGAAGAAAACACTGTGCAAATAATGCCTACAAGGTCAACGTATACACTACTACAGCGGTGGATACGGATTACGTAAAATATATTATGGCTGCTTGAAAAAAGTCACTCCGGTGTTTTTTCTGGAGACGGTAATATTATGGATATTTAGACAGAATGTGAACAAGGTCACACAGCTAGATGGCGGGTTCAAGAAAACAGTGTGCAAATAATGCCTACAAGGTCAACGTATACACTACTACAGCGGTGGATACGGATTACGTAAAATATATGAATGCTGCTTGAAAAAAAGTAACTCAAGTGGTTTTTCTAGAGACGATAATATTATCAATATTTAGACAAAATGTGAACAAGCTCACACAGCTAGATGGCGGGTTGAAGAAAACAGTGTGCAAATAATGCCTACAAGGTCAACGTATACACTACTACAGCGGTGGATACGGATTACGTAAAATATATTATGGCTGCTTGAAAAAAGTCACTCCGGTGTTTTTCTGGAGACGGTAATATTATGGATATTTAGACAGAATGTGAACAAGGTCACACAGCTAGATGGCGGGTTGAAGAAAACAGTGTGCAAATAATGCCTACAGGGCAAATAATGCCTAAAAGGTCAACTTATACACTACTACAGCGGTAGTAAAATAAAAAAAAGTAAAATAAAAAAAAATGAATATTAAAAAAAAAAATTAAAGTTAGTGCTGCTGAACTACAAGGAGCAGCAGATTAGCACACCAGTCCCACTCCCCAACACTGCTAGACTAATAGCACTGGGCTCTTATAGTAGTAGTAGTAGTAGTAGTAAAACAACAAAAAAATAAATAAAAGCAGTCCTTACAAGGACTACTGTTATTGCAGCAGTCAGCAGATGAGATCAGAAGCAGGACAGCTGCCCACAGCAGCTACATACAGAGCACTGCAGTAGAAGGTAGATTACTAGCCAGCAAAGCTACCTAAGCTTAAATGTCCCTCAAACCCCTGCAGACTTCTGTCCCTCCAATAACAGAGCAGTATCAAAACGATTACTAGCCAGCAAACTTTCAACTGTCCCTGAAGTCACTAACAGGCAGCAGCTCTCTCCCTACACTATCTCTTCAGCACACACAGGCAGAGTGAAAAAACGCTGCAGGGCTTCGGTTTTTATAGGGAAGGGGAGTGGTCCAGGGGAGAGCTTCCTGATTGGCTGCCATGTACCTGCTGGTCTGGGGTGAGAGGGCAAAAAAAAGCGCCAACAATGGCGAACCCAAAATGGCGAACGTCGCGCGACGTTCGCGAACTTCCGGCGAGCTCGAACACCCGATGTTCGCGCGAACAAGTTCGCCGGCGAACAGTTCGCGACATCTCTACCGGTTGAGAATTTTGCTGGATATTCTGAACAGCATAGATTCATAAAATGCTATTATATATGTTAAAACTGAAGTGACATTTTCTTTACTAAGCTTTCCTAGCTGAAGGACTATTTATTCCTGCTAACAGTTCTTGTAAACAAAAGGGTTACATTAGGCTCTCTTTTCCAAAACGAAGCTTTATTTCTAAACAGGGCTGGCACTCTTTCACCCCTTCCTTTGAAGTACATTCTTTTACACATAAAATACTTTGAAATTTCTTTGTCCATATTTACGTTACCCTTAGGGGATACATTACACTCTTTTTCCCCTAAAACACTTTTTTACAACAAGGATTTTTAAATTCTTTGTCTAAATATATTTTCTTAAAATGAGGTGGAATAAATAACGATATCTATTGTATTGAGTCTCCGAGCATCAAATTCTCTAAATGTTACCAAAAAGTGTTTGCACTAGGAGATTATTTTTTAATACAGAGCATTTATTTAAAAGCCGGTGAATGAATTGGATGCACTTGCTAGAGCATTTAGTGGTGCTAAATAGCATCCTTTAACAATTATGTGTGTCTGGCGTATTTCTATTTGTTTAAAAATCGGGAATGAGTTGCAGAACACAATTGTGGAAGAGGGCCAAGGCAGGCCTGTTCTTGTAAGTACAGGTATGGGACCTATTATCCAGAATGCTCGGTGTCTTTCTGTTATTTGTATGGAATCAAGTTCAAGGTACTGTTTCATTACTACATTTGTAAAAATTTGAATTACTTGATTAATATGGAGATGGCCTTCCCATAATTTGGAGCTTTCTGGATAATTGGTTTCCAGATAACAGATTCCATACCTATACAGTGCTCCTTTGCACCCTGTGCTCGCAAGCATTTGCTTATTTGAGGTTCTGAATGCCACCCATGTTTAAAGGCAGGTAGGGAGTAGGAGAGGTGCATCCAAATGCCTCCCCTACCAGGCCCTAATGAATATAGTGCTGCAAAACATAAGCAGAGCTGCAGTAATGGGGGACACAGGTCCTTATGCTCAGTTCAAGAGTATAAGGACCTTTGGCCAGATGCACTGATGCAAAGTATGCATGCACCTATTTTTTTGTACCCTGTCTAAATATGCTCTAACATATTCAATTCTTTTCTTGTGGGATTTCTTTTTTTGCAATGACAGAAAGACATATAATCTGAGTGTCTAGCTAAAAGTCACAAGTTAAGGAGAATAAAGAAACCTAAATAATTTCTTGCAGAGAACATTAGCAAAAGAAATGAAGGAGGTCATTTTTTGCCACAATTATATAGTAAGGAAGAGTCAGAGCATGCTGACTATAAATGTTTGATTATTGACCATTCTACATAGATCTGGTGCAATCTGTGAAGTTACCATGGTAACAATAATGAAAGATGGGGGGGTGGATTACTGGAAATACCCATTGCAACCAAGTAATGTAAAGTACATAGCATAAAACCATGTACAAGGAATAGAAGGTAAACCACAATGAAAATAAGAAAAAGCAAGAAATTCAAACGGGCATATTGTGAACCACATATTAAGGAAAGGTTATGCCCATTAGCTCCTTTTTATTAAAAACAGCACAAACCCAGCTATCCCCAAACCAACAACTGCTGTAATTATGACATGTAATGTATTTCACATAATTCATTCATGCACAAGGAATATGGTAAAAAGTACAGTCAGTGGTTCCCCATTGATCTTACTTGTGATCATTTTAGCTGCTGTAAATATGAAGTGACCTTTAATATTCCCATTTTGAACTCTTCTGTTTATCAGGAGAGATCCATATTATTTGTGTGTCATATCCAAACAGTACTAGGGAGTTTCTGAAAGTGAGATTGCACAATAAAATTAGAAATATGTACAGGTATGGGACCTGTTATCCAGAATGCTCAGGGCCTGGGGTTTTCATTATAGGGGATCTTTCTATAATTTGGATCCCCATACCTTCAGTCTGTTAAAAATCATTTAAACATATCTTAAACCCAATAGTATTGTTTTGCCTCCAATAAGGATTCATTTTATCTTTGTTGGAATCAAGTACAAGGTACAATTTTATAATTACAGAATAAAAGGGAACAATTTCCTTGGCAAACAAATGGTTAAATCTACAAGTAGTCTCTGAATTGCTGCAATTCTGCATTAGTATGCCATTATTGTTGGCTGAAAAAGTTACTGATCCAATATACACTTTAGGTGGCTTACCCATAAAACACTGCCTCAGCTAATCTGTGTGTACTTTATACCTGGGTGTTATTATGCTCCATAAATATTTGAGCATTTATATTTATTAAGAAATCCTGAATAAACTTTTTATCAGACTTTAATAAATAACCCTCTTAATGTACATATTGATTTAAGCTAACCAGAGAAATGTGAAAGCTAAATGGTAGGTACAAAAAAGGAAAATGTGTCACTAATATCATACAGAAATTATTAAAATAATTATTTTGACCAATTTGGCTATGACACAAACTGAATCCATTAGAAATTTTACCACCCACTATTTGCCCCAACATGTTTCTGCAAGCTGACTGTGGGACGAATCCAATAAAGCACCTCAAAGTCACATTATCCCATTCAGAGCACTGTTTTTGGCCTGAGGGGGAGACGGCTAAGTGCAATAAAGGATTTTGTTAGGCGTCATGTTAGACCAAAGTTTCCTCATCTGAAATTTTAAACTTTACAGTGCCTATGTCATTGACTAAACTAAAACCACAGAATAACTGTGTGTCCTTTAAGAAAAAAAAACATGACGGGTGCAGTGTCGATTCTGCACCTCTCCCTTCTGCCCCAACCACATACTGTGCCTCCTACCCCAAATAATACATATACACACCACTAGTTTAGAAAGAGATGGCCGCAGTTGCTTATTTTAACATAGTAATAAGAATAATTAACATGTATAAAATTTTAACCTTTTACCAACCATTTGTATAACAAACCTTTAACCTTTATAATATTATTCCCCCACCCATGGGAAAGGGGGAATGGGGGTAGGGTGGCTGTACCCCAACTGCCCAGATAGGTTCCTGTTCCATTTCTCCCAAGCCCTAAACCGGGCTGCCTACCTTCCCATGAGGACCCAGGCCTACCAGGCTACTTCCACTCACTATGAAATACTCCCTTTTTACTTCCCCTGAGGGTCCTTGTAAAGGTACCCTCCGCCAAATGCGACTAACCCACCATCTACAGGGAGGGAGGGCGGGATATTGCATCCTGCAGCCTCCAGGGGCCAAATGGTAAGTATTACCGCTGCTCAGGCCCTTACCACGAGCCCGGAACCCTCCAGCTAATCAGAGCCCTGCAACGAAAAAATGGCCGGGGACAGCTACTCCTAGGTCCCGTCAAGTCCCTGCTTCCCCTATATGGATCATTGGGTCCCATTACCTTCCATTCTATGGTCAGCAACAATTTTTTTAAGAAAAGAAAAATAAAGCTTAAACTGCTGTTTCGTGCTTATACAAGATATAGGTTACTTGAAAATGAAAATCCAGTGGTAAACAATATATTTTACTCTTCTATTTAACTTTTTAATGGGTAAGTGGTATTAACAAGGAATTTATAATTTTATCATACATTTATCATGAACCAATATACAATGTACACATTAAAAATGTAATGTACATAAGGCCTTTTCTAAGAATTCGTTCATAGATCCCTTTCTCTCAGTTTCGCCAACCAGAGTTTATACATGGGTGACAACAACCAGGTATGTTCCAAGAACCAGTAAGAGGGCGGTGGTGAATGAAGTTGTTCAAGAAGTTGGATTTAAATTGCCCAAAGATGATAAGAAGCATATACTGTACCTGTTCTGATTATTAATGATTTTAAACTAGAGATTAATTAGTTAAATATTTAAATAGTTGATCAATTAATTAGGGTTGGCCTTTACTTTTACTTTTTTTAAAACGCTTGTTTTACGTGCACTAATGTACTTGAGTGCATAATTTTAACTTTATGATTCAACAAGGAAATAGATACCAACTGTTGCAAATTAGTTTGTGTACCCACAAAAGGGATGAAGTTGTTTGCAAGGTCTGTGAGCATAACTGGGTGTGGTGGTGGATTAGGGGCTTGGACTCAACCTAGCATAATTTTCACTTTCAAATATTAGCGAGTAAAGTGGAGAATCTGACCTTAAAGGAACAGAAACACCAAAAAAATTACGTTTTTTTAAGTAATGACAATATACTGTACTGTTGCCCGCAACTGGTACAACTTATGTGTTTGCTTCAGATATTCTGCAATAGTTTATTTAAAAAAAGAGGGCAGTATTGGCATGGGGCAGCCATTCAAAGCTGAAAAAGAAGAAAAGGCACAGGATACACAGCAGATAACAGATAAGCTCTTTAGTATACAACTGGATTCTTAATAACGAATCTGTTATCTACTGTGTATCCTGTGCCTGAATGGCAACCCAGCAGCTTGTTTATATAAACTATAGTTGTTTTTTTGAAGCAAACACATCAGTTTTACTAGTGCAGGGTAACTAAATTATACTGTCATTCCTTTAAAACACTTTAATTTGTTGGCGTTATTGTTCCTGTAATCACATTTTTAAAGCTTTATAACAACTACAAAAATATATTCCAAAAATTAGCTCTTCAAGTTCTCTGTGTACCTTACACTACTATATAATGGCTCTGCATTGCAAGTACTTTGTGTATTTGAATTGTAAATTCTTATTTACTGTATCCATAATAGCAATTTTCATGGAACTCAATTTACAGTGCTCCTACAGGATTATTTTTAAGCCTATGATTAAGGGGCCAATTCATTAACTTTGAGTGAAGGAATAGAAGAAAAAATACTTCGAATTTCGAAGTGTTTTTTTGGTTACTTCGACCATCGAATGGGCTACTTCGACCTTCGACTACGACTTCGACTTCGAATCCAAGGATTCGAGCTAAACATCGTTCAACTATTCGACCATTCGATAGTCGAAGTACTGTCTCTTTAAGAAAAAACTTCGACCCCCTAGTTCGCCACCTAAAAGCTACCGAACCCAATGTTAGCCTATGGGGCAGGTCCCCATAGGCTTGGCTAAGTTTTTTTGGTCGAAGGATAATCCTTCGATCGTTGGATTAAAATCCTTCGAATCGTTCGATTCTAAGGATTCTAAAGATTATTCCTTCGATCGTTCGATCGCAGTATCCTTTGACTTCGATATTCAAAGTCGAAGGATTTTTATTCCCAGTCGAATATCGAGGGTTAATTAACCCTTGATGAATTTGCCCCTTCGTAACTTTGCCGCACTTCGCCACACTTCGCCAGGCGTAGTTTCGCCAGCGCTTCGCAAATTCACTAAAATCCGAAGTTGGTAGCGTAAGGTTGCGAAGTTGCGCTAGCGTTGATTCGCTAAGTAAAGCGAAGTTACGCTAGCGAAAGCTAATTTGCATACGGCGCCAAATTCAAATTTCAATGGAGGAATATGTATCAGCACTACAAATGGCTAGAAAAGCTTCAAAACATCAAATAAAAATTTTATTTTGCCCTACACATGTGCCCACTGTCTAGGTAAGTTGCCATGAGTCAGGAAATGTAGGGGGGAAGGAGGGGAGCCCCAAAAAATTTTTCGATCTTTTTCAGCCTATCACCCATAATGTAGAAAACACGCCAGCGTTTTTTGGGACTTAGAAAAAATTTGGACTTTTTTTGAAGCAATCCCTATCTACTCTATTGCGCTTCGCCTGGTCTGAGGTGGCGAAGGAAGCCTAGCGTAAAAGGTAGCGTTCAGTACACTGCGCGCGTTAGTGAATTTGCGTAGTTACGTCGCTAGCGAAACTTCGCCAGGCGTAAGGGTGCGAAGTAACACTAGCGAAACTACGCCAGCGTTCGTTAGTGAATTTGCGCAGTAACGAAAATGCCAAACGCTAGCGAAGTAACGCTAGCGTTCGACGCTTCGGCGCTTAGTGAATTTGCCGTGTTTATGACACGAAACATGTAAGGTTGTGGACACAATAAACTTTCTTCACTTTGAACTATTGCCTGGTGGAAGTTTGCCTTCATTGAGTGCCTGCTCCTAATTGGTTTTTCAATGTACTTTGTTTATTTGAATTGTAAATTCGAATTTACTGTATCCATAATAGCAATTTTCATGGAACTCAGCTTACAGTGCTCCTACAGGATTATTTTTAAATTGCCTTAGCATTTCTGTGTGCCATATAATAAGAACACTGTTTAAATGACTTTGCACATCCTAGGAGCCCAGCAAGGACAATTAAAAAAAGCTGAATGTACACAATACAGGTAAAAAATATTTGCCCTACTTGCCCTACTATCATCTACAGCAAAAGGGAAATAAGTACTGTATATACAATTAGCAATTTTTTTGAGCCTTCTGAATCTGATCAACATTAGAGGAAGTCTGGAAGTTATCTGAAAAAAAACTATGAATATGGTTACAAATGCCATATTTTATATACTGAACGTCTTGCACCAACCTAAAGTTTCAGCTTCTCAATACCAGTAATGACCCAGGACTTCAAACTTGTCACAGGGGGTCACCATCTTGGAAAGTGTCTGCGACACTTACTGTACATGCTCAGTGGGCTCTGAGCAGCTTAAGAAGCTTCAGAAGCTAAGTTTAGGGGTAGTTGCAAATTATCAAGCAGAAAATTAGGTTTGTCTGTAATATAAGCTGATGTTACAAGGCTGATTATAAAATTCTGATTCTAATTGCACTGGTTTCTGTGCTACCATGTAATAATTATCTGTATGAAAGGCGAACTGTCACCCTAAGAAATAATTCCAAATTCTTTTCTATCATGTTAGTTGAGCAAAGTAAAGTTAATTCACATTACTATGGTTGGAGATGTAAAAAATGTACCATGTAACCCTCCTGAAATGTTGCAACACTTTCAAAATCCTAAATCTTTGGGCTCTTTTGTGAGAATATAATAATAACCTTTTTAATATTCTATAAATTATATACACTAAACTCAAATAAAATACATAACTTAAAAATCCTCTTGTGTTCTGTCTATGTGTATTTCCTGTATTAATCAGTACGGTTCTTGAGGTGTTTCATGCTTTATTCCAGTCTCCTCCTGGTTCTTACTATGATGCCTCACATTTTACAAATCGACATCACAATGCAAATTTTATAAAGAGTCTTAGTAGAGATACTTTCCCCGTGTGTGCCTAGATTTCTGGTTTTGTGTACACATTTGCTAGCTACTGAAATATTTATTTATGTAGCTATTTATTTGCAAATATGCATTCACTAGCATTTTGCATGGAGCAATAATTACCACTGAGCACAGTTGATAATGCTAATTATTTCCAACGCACATAATGCCCGTCTTGCTAAGATGATGATATCACTTAAAAAGAGGAATAAAAATTCTATATGAACAATAATATACAGTATAATTTGTTCAGCAATGCTTGTTCTATATGTGCTGTACTTTGAAAATGCAAGTATTACACTCAGGTTTATCTGTGAATATAACTAGAAAAATATTTTTAATGGTAATGTAAAATACCCCATACATGCAAGTGTCCTTCTGAGACAATAACTTTCACAGGAAGTGCTTATATTGGCCATATTAGCTAAGTGCCTTTGTCAGTTCATTTACTACCCTTCCTGCAGAAATGGCCCCTAAAACTGTACATAATAGCTATCCAACTGACAGCTATTCAGTTGCCCTTGGCTTGCACAGACAGTGATCTGTGCCTTTTTTTCTTCCAAATGTCTTTTTAATTGCATGTCTATCTTTATTAGCTGCCTACACTACAATAAAATGCATTCTACTGGCAAAACATGGAGTTTGAAACCTGAGACATAGTATGAGTGGTCACACTCAGAAAAACTCAATTCTGTATGTTTTATTTGGAGGCTGTCACAGCATAAGACAAGTATTTAAAATGAAAACAGACTTACTGTATATACTCTTTCATTAAATATTTGTACAATGGCTGTAATAACGGTTGAGTATATGCCAGGAACAATGGTCACTTTCATAAGTTTGATGCTGAAAGCAGTTTAAAATATAAATTCACCAGCTCACATTAGAGAATGTTTAAGGTGAATTTAAAGTTTACCTTTTCAAGATTCTTTCTTTAAGTTTTCATTTTGATGGAATTTAGAAGAAAAACATTGCTTCTAGAAATGAAATAACTGATCAAAAGATATGCTATAAACTGATGACAAATACAGAAGATAACATTGTTGGCCAGGTGTCAGTAAGGCAGACAGCAGGATCTTTCCAAGCATTATGGTATGTGTGATGCTGGTCAGCAAGTTCAAAGGCATTTGTTACTACCCCAGGACACATGCAAAAAAAAACAATAACAAAGTATCTTCCCACTTTCAGCAGCAAATGTATTTTCTTTTTTTAACTATCTCAACCATCTTCTGCGGGAGGCATAAACTTTGACGTGAAAGAAATTGCTCACTGTGTCCTTCACATCAGGCGATGTGGTGATAAAAAAAAGACATTTGTGAACGCCAAATATTAACCATGAGCATTATATTTTGCTTACTTGTACAATATGAATATTTTTATAAGAAAGAGCTTTCTTTGAAGCTAAAATAACTCTGTTGTCTGCAAAGGAGAGAGACATTTAAAGGCTAATGTCACAATTTACCATAGAAACCAGACACTGGTTTGAGACTGGAATATGAATAGGAGTAGGCCTGATTAGAAATGTAAATAAACATTTTACAATAAAACTGTAGCCTCAGTAGACCTTCATTTGAAAGCTGAAGAGGAAGACATATAATGATAAAACTAGGTGGTTGCCCCTAGAGTCAATGGCATCAGTCAGAACTGAGTGCTTTTCCACTGGTGAAGAAGTGGTAAGTTTCTATTATCATCATAAATGGTCAATTGTTTCAGGGGGGTACACAACTTAAGGTGGTCATAGACGTTACAATTACAATCTTTCCTGGTAAAGATCTTTTCAAGGAAGATTGGTCATTTCAATACACACGTGTAGAGCCGAGTTGTCCAATATACAGGTAGAAACAATAGAATTCTACCTGTATCTGACGATTCAGCACTAACAATGGGCAATGTTCGGGTGCCTTCAAAGGCGCTGATCAAAATTTTACGGCCGCCCAATCAACGACCTTCTGTCAATAATGGTCTATGGTACAAAAATGTTTTCATACGATATTATCAGTGCGTCTACGGCCACCTTTAGATTTAAACCCTCAAAGCTAATCTCAGATTTACTACTAACAATATAGTCAACAGTGTTTTGATCTGCTTGGATCTAGTAGTGGTGTTGGTTGAATGTGTTTTTCCAGCTGAGCCACAGAGTGCTCTACAGACTCATCATTGCTTATATCATTGAAAAATGTCACCACAGACATATTTACCTAAGGGTTGTAAAAGGGCCAATATAAGTAAGATTTGTCTAATGATTTCTGGTCATTCAGCTGTTTATCTGCAACCCAGCTTTTGGATCCAGGGATTCTCACCTTGATCTTGAACTCATATTTGATCCAGTTTTGTTGCTCTGATCCTGAACTCCTGCTTTGATGATAATCTCATGTTTATTAGAGAGTTACTGCCTTGATCCTGAATTCCTGTTTTATTCAGTGTTCCTGCCTTGATCCTACACTCCAGGTTGATTCTTTTTTCCCACCTTGATCCTGTACTTAACTTGGTTCAAGTCATTAGAATCGTCTGTTGAAGTGACTTCCCACCCCCTCTTTGTGGGTCTGTCATCCCAAAGCTGTATATAAAGGGTTACCTGTGTTTATATATGCAAAACTACTACTATCTGCAACTCAGTTTGTCTTCACTTCAAAGATCAAATTATTTTGCTTCACCAATTCAACAAAGTCTGCAAAATGAACAAGTGCATTATAAGTACATCACTAAAATACTATATACAACTCACTATGAGTCATTTACAATTAGGAAGCAAATGTATACAAAATAATCATTTTGCGCTTTGCATGCTGCCTTCCTTGTTTTGATGCAGGTCTGTGTGCTTCGTTTTTAAAGCACAAAGACCTGTGGCTAGCCCCATGGATACAGCTCTGAAAGCAACATTTTATGCTGCTACAGGTATTTAGATTTATTATGACATTCTGTGAATCTCATTTTTAGATTGTAAGCTCTTTTTGGGAGTGCCCTCTTCACCTTTTGATTTGCTTTGTATGTAACTCTGTATGTTCAATTATTATTATTATTAATACTAATACTACTACTACTAATAATAACAATCTCTCGTTCATTTTGTCAAGCAATACATTTCTGTTTTTTATATTGATTCTCCTTTATCATGCTTTTCCTTAAAGGAGAAGGAAATTCCCTGGACGCAAACCCCCCCTCCCCTTTGTTGCCCCTCCTCCCCCCTGGCCTACCTGTCCCGCGGGGCAAATGCCCCTAACTTGTTACTCACCCCTCTGCCAGGTCCAGTCCACGGAGTTCACAGGCGGCATCTTCTCCCAAGCGGTCTTCTTCCTGCTTTGACCAGCATTTTTGGCACATGCGCAGTAGGAGCATTTCACCGGTACGGAACTACTGCGCATGCGCCAAAAGTCACAAAGCTTTCCGATTTCATTTCGTGACTTTTGGCGCATGCGCAGTAGTTCCGTACCGGTGAAATGCTCCTACTGCACATGCGCCAAAAATGCCGGTCAAAGCAGGAAGAAGACAGCTTGGGAGAAGATGCCGCCTGTGAACTCCGTGGACTGGACCTGCACAGAGGGGTGAGTAACAAGTTAGGGGCATTTGCCCGGCGGGACAGGTAGGCCAGGGGGGGAGGAGGGAGGGGGGGGCAACACAGGGGAGGGGGGGAGGGATTTTTGCGCCCAGGGGGTTTCCTTCTCCTTTAAGTTAGAACTGAAACAAATTTCCCTCACATGGACAGAATCCTGCAAAGGTCTTCTCACTACCATCTGCACCCCTTGATTATGCACTTGTGTTTTAACTATGCAATGTTACTAGATTTCACCTACTTACTCAAGTGATATGATGTTTAAAATGCTTTATAAATTGCCTGTTGTTCAAAAGTGCTATCAGTATTCATATCTTTGCAAATACTGAACTCCATTTAACATGGTGGCGATGTGTACCCATAGGTCAGAAGGTCACATCTATACAAACACGATAGTGTTTTATTCCAATAGGTGAAAAACGGCTAAATTCACTCTTTTACCCCCCTTATTTGTCATTAAATTTTCCTGAAAAATTCTTGTGCAGGGAAAAGTCTCGATAAGATGTGAAACTGTGACTTTGACGCCCAACTACCGCAGCTTTTTCAGAAATCCAGCGCAAATCAGGATATGTTCAGGACATCTGCCATTGACTTTTACATGAACTCAGCAGGTCTGAGTTGGAGCACTTTTTTATTCAGACTTTTAACACTATCAGGGTTTCAATAAAGTATGCAGAAATCAGGGGGGTTTTTTCTAGGAAAAAATTATGATTTTCCTCTTTAAAAGTCCAACTAGAAAAAATCTAACATTGATAAATAACCCCCTTAATGTTTAACTATTTTTTTTAGTACAATTAAGTTATGAAGATTCAAATTTTGTAAAGACACCCTTATCCAGAAAACTCCAGGTCCTGAACACTTTGAATAAGAGGTTCCAAACCTATATACAGTATAAAAGCAATTGCCTTGTGTTCCATTGTACATATTTTTTTCTCACTTTTAGAGCTTTACACTTGGGCTTCTGTTTATAAATGAGCTCTTTACTTCACAACAAAGTAAAGCATTTTGCATTTAGGTGAAAATCTTCAACCTTCTTTTCCAATTCCAATTCATTCTACCTGTCCTATGTGAACAGTTAGTGTTTTTTTCTTGTTACATAATTACATAGTTAGATTGGGTTGAAAAAAGACCAAAGTTCATCAAATGCAACCCCTCCAAATGAAACCCAGCATCCATGCACACACTGTATAGAATAATCATGTCCCCTCGCAAGCACCCTTTTTTCCAGAGAAAACAACCTCAACCTTGACAGTCTACCCTCATAATTTAAATCTTCCATCCCTCTAACCAGTTTAGTTGCACATCTCTGCACTCTCTCCAGCTCATTAGGGATGTAGCGAACTGCCGATTTGGTGTTCGCGAACGCCGTTCGCGAACACCGGCAAAAAATGCGAACGTTCGCGAACTTCGAACACCCGCTAAAATCGTTCGATTCGAACGATCGAAGATTTTAATCGTTCGATCGAAGGATTTTCATTCGAATCGAACGATCGAAGCCATTCGATCGAATGCTTTTCATTCGATCTAATGCTTACAATCGTTCGAACGAATGGAAATCGTTCGATTTTTAGCGGTCGAAGGAATTCGAATGGTCGAATGGTCGAACGATCGAACGCGAACTCAAAATGCGAACGTTCCCAAACGTTCGCGAACATTCGGCGGACGCGAACGGTCGAAGTTTGCGCGAACTAGTTCGCGGGCGAACAGTTCGCTACATCCCTACAGCTCATGTATATCCCTCTTAAGGACTGTAGTCCAAAACTGCACTGCATACTCCAGATGAGGCCTTACCAGGGACCTATAAAGAGGCATAATTATGTTTTAATCTCTTGAGTACTTGTAAAGTGTTGTTGTCACTTACTTATTAATATTGGCCAAACACTGACAGTTATTTCTGTCGATTCAGCCACCCTGGGACAAGCTTACCACATATGGGACAAAACAGTGGTTTCCCAGAACAATTGACCTGGCTGCCTGGAAAATCCCATTAGGTAATGACCACACCAGGCCATGAATACAATCCTCAAACTCAATTTATCATGTGATACCATTATAAAATTCTGTGCACTTTTTCAGTTTTAAAAACCCTTAGAGAGACATTTCTAATATTAATTAGAAATTAATAAATATAATATACTGTACATACATGTCACACAGAGTGGTGTTCATTCTGTCAGAAGATTTCCTGACTATGATTCTAATTACTTGAGGTTCGAAGCTCAGTAACCAAGTCCAATAGCTACCATGTTTTACAAAAATCTGTTTCGATTATCCTAACTGTGTTCATTATATTGACTTGTTATTGTAAGGTATTCTGAGCTGAGTTACATAAGTTACATAAGTTACATGAGTTACATAACTGGCCCTAGGACAAAAACCATCATTGCATCATTGTGGATGTTGCTCTTAGAAAATACCAGATCTACTTTCTTATGTCCATTATACTCTGCAATTATCTAAAGGTTAAATATATTTACCCTGCACAAGTAACAATTACAGCCATCCCTATTACTGAATAATAAAATTATGAAATTATAAAATATACATTACTATTTCAAAAAATACAAACTTAAAGTGAGAGACAAAAACACTTGAAATGGAAGAGTTATGCAGCAAAAAATATCCTGCACTTGTTTTCTTCACCACTTTAAACACCTGTGGTCGGGCTACCAGATGAATGGAAAATGCGTACATTCATGAAAAACTGAGAAATATTGTAGCAAATCTGACTGCTATACACAAAGATGAATAAAGACTGGAACCTGCCACTTGCTCCAATGTGGTATCAGGCAGTTAAAGAAAAAACCTCATCAGCCAATATACCAGATAGCCTTCCCTTGCACTCTAGAAAAATACAGCAAGGATCATTGACTAACAGAGCAGAAATAACCAGAAATATGCTTGCACAGAGATTGCATTAATTTGTATGAAACATTAAGGGAGGTTATTTATCAAAATTCTAATTTATCTCACTATTTTTGGAAAGCCACTCCAACCAAATCGGCACAGACTTTTTCCTCCTATTTATCATTACATTTTCCCGAAAAATTATTGTGCGGAAAAAGTCTTGATAAGATCGTAAAAAAAAATCAGAATCTACAACTTTTTCAGATTAGACCCAAACACTGCGAATTTTATGGATTTGACACTCCAATACCGAGACTTTTTCAGAAACCCAACGCAAAAAAAATGGTGGTTTTCCCCGATAAAAGTCAAACCAGAAAAAAATCAGACTTTGATAAATAACCCTTTAATATTTGTGTTTTCTGGCGCAAAACGCTGACAGACCACAAAACAGGACCAATTTGCATATAGTTATGACATGGAATTGGGTGTGACTTAAATGTTCTTGCTTTTTATGATTTTGTGTGATGATTCATTTGGTTCTGCTAAGGTTTTTGTAGGTGAATTTTGCATGCAGCGATATGGTGTATACAGTATATTTACAGGTGTACATTTCTGACATAGTGACATGGTAGAGTTTTCACAAATACATTTCTTATAATAGTAAAGTGTATTAGCAAATCACACAACAGTTACAACCGCAGAACAAACGTCACACCTAATGCTTAATAATTGTCACGGTAGAACAGAGAATTTGAAAGAGAGCATCCAAAGTTGTTGTCCTGTTATGTCTGCTGCCCTACATCTCACAAGTCATATAAGTAGGAAGGCATTTGAAAACATATGTAAAAGCCATAAACCCTTTCATTAAAAATTCTAAGCAACTTTTAAATTTGCCTTCATTTTTGTCTTTTTATAGTTTTTTAAATATTTGCCATCTTCTTCTGACTCTTTCCAACTTTCAGCTGGGGGTCACTGACCCCACCTAAAAAACTTTAAACTACAAATTTATAGTTATTGCTACTTCTTATTACTCTTCTCTTTCTATACAGGGCCTCTCCTATTCATATTTCAATCTCTCATTCACATTTGGACCCTAGCAACCAGATTGCTGCAACAGCAAACTGGAGAGCTGCCGAATAGAAAGCTAAATTACTTGAAAACCACAAATAATAAAAAATTAAAAATGTCTCAGAATATCAGTCTCTACATCATACTAAAAGTTAATTTAAAGGTGAACAACCCCTTAAAATTGCATGAATATTTCAGAATCTTGGCAAAATGAAATCGATACAGCTTACTTTTTTATATCATTTTATAAATTAGTTCCTAAATTTAACGCATTATTCTAAGGGAAATTTGTAATCATCTCCTAAATTTCATTTAGGGCACAAATCCAAAGTCCTAGCTGCTAAGAAAAGTGTAATATGTTAAACATGAATTCCTCTAGATTGCTACAGCTGCTTCAAGAAAATTGGAATATGATTCGTGTATAGCTATTATATAGAACAAACCAATCACTCATTCACATCCTAGGAACAGTTTGCTACATATTTTAGTTCCAAGACTCCCCAGATAAAGCAACCATATTATTTTTAATTATTCTAATGTGTTTTGTGTTGTTCGCAAACCTGAGGCATAAATAAATGCTTTATACCATAATTTAATTCTAAGTCTATGTCTAATGCTGTCATAATCTCATGGGGAAAAACTGCAGAGCTGTATTATTTCTTATAAATCTCAACCTCTCATTTGTCTTTCCTCTTTCTTTATTCATTCATAAATGACACACACACACTGCCATCTCTAAATTACTTTTTTCCTAATGGATTCTTTCTATGTATTATTATAGGGTACATAAATAAACCTATGCCTAGAGCGGATGTATTGATTATGTACATTTTGTAACAACATTAACCTTAGGTAAGTGTCAAGTAATGCAAATGTAATTAACTTTATGAGTAAACAATATATATAGCAACAAAAATGTTTATATATTTACCTTCAGCCTACAGGTTCATAAAAATCTTAAAAGAACTAATCTGTAAATAAAAAGCAAACCTACACTACTATGACGGAATGATCAAAAGAAAATAAATATTTCAAGGCCCCAAGCATTCCTGTTAGCGAAGGTCCTAGATAAACGTGGCTAAAAATAAAACAAATAATTTGCATGATTTAGATGTTTATATTTGCAGCTGTTTTGTCATTTCCTTATAATAGGAAAATAAACAGAAAACAATAATAATGAAACAGGACCTTGTACTTGATCTAAACTAAGATATAATTAATCCTTATTGGAAGCAAAACCAGCTAATTGGGTTTACTTCATGTTTACATGACTTTCTAGTAGACTTACTAGGTCCACATTACAGATAGATCCATTATCCCGAAAACCCCAGATCCTAAACATTCTGGATAACAGGTCCCAGGCCTGGACTAGCAATCTGTGTGTTCTGGCAAATGCCAGAGGGGCTGCTATAAGGTGCCATAGCTTTTTATAAAATATCAAACTCTGAAAATAAATTCTTAGCCAACTACTACACTGCATAGAATTCGAATATCGAAATCTAAGTATTTTTCACCGAATATGGCAATCGAACGATCGAAGTAAAATCGTTCAATCAAACGATTTGAACAATTTTAGCGTACGGTTGAACGATTTTACTTCGGTGTGTGAAGACTTAGAAGGTCCCCATAGGCTAACATACCACTTTGGCAGGTTTAATTTGGCGAATTTTGTTGAAGTCTAAGTTTTTTTAAAGAGACAGTACTTAGATTATTGAATGGTCGAATATTCGAACGATTTTTACTTCGAATCGAAGTAAATTCGATGGTCAAAGTATCCAAAAAATTACAAGATTTAAAAAATTTTTACTTCGAAAATTCACTCAAATTCACTTTGACCCTTGATAAATCTGCCCCTTGTGTTTATTATCACATCACTGTGCATCCAACGTTTCAGCCCCCACGTCATCTGATGACATAATTTTGGCGCCTTTTTTTTGGAGGGGATTATGGGTATATATTGGTGGATGAGCACTTTTTTCCTTGATAAAGGCCAAAACGTTGGATGCACAGTGATGTGATAATAAACACTTGGTGATTTAAAATACGGAGAGCTGGTCCCTCTTGAAAAATTTATATATATGTATATATATATATATATATATATATATATATATATATATCATCTTTAGACAGTTTTAGTACTACAGGTATTGCCATTTTGTAAAATGTGCCTCTTTGATGTTAGCAAAAAGTTTCTTTCTGACAGCATTTTCCTTAAAGAAACAGTAACACCAAAAAAATTAAAGTGTTTTAATGGAATGACAATATAATGCACTGTTGCCCTGAACTGGTAAAACTGGTGTGTTTGCTTCAGAAACTCTACTATAGTTTATATAAACAAGCTGCTGTGTAGTCATGGGGGCAGCCATTCAAATTAGGAATGCACGAATCCACTATTTTGGATTCGGCCGAACCCCTGAATCCTTTGCGAAAGATTCGGCCGAATACCGAACTGAATCCGAACCCTAATTTGCATATGCAAATTAGGGGTGGGAAGGGGAAAACATTTTTTGCTTCCTTGTTTTCTAACAAAAAGTCACACGCTTTCTCTCCCCGCCCCTAATTTGCATATGCAAATTAGGAGTTGGCTTCAGTTCGGCCTGGCAGAAGGATTCGGCCGAATCCGAATCCTGCTGAAAAAGGCTGAATCCTGGCCGAATCCCGAACCGAATCCTGGATTCGGTGCATCCCTAATTCAAATACAGTTTACACAGTAGATAACAGATAAGTTCTGAAGAATCCCATTGTATAGTACAGAGCTTATCTATTATCTACTGTGTATGTCCTGTGCCTTGTCTCCTTTTTTCAGCTTTGAATGGCTGCCCCAGGGGGGCAGTCCCACGGTTTGGAAACCACTGCTCTAAGGGCTAGTCCACACGGGGAGATAGCAACGCGTTTGCGGTCGCGGCGACAAAGCGCCGCGACAGTCGCCGCGACCGGCGCAGGCGACAGTTTTGTATGGGCGCCTATGTAAAAACGCCTGTGCTAACCACACGAGGCGATGCGCTTTTCAACAGTCGCCTGAAAAAGCCTGGCGATGGGGATTCATGTGAGTTCTGTCTGTAACATGCTATTAGAAGCTCCATCAGAGATAGAAGATAAACTTCCCAAAACAGCAATGGTGGCATGAAATTAACAAATCAAGTAACAAACTGGAAATAGAATACCAAGGAAAAATTATACTTATCTTCCCTTTACATTCTTTTTAAGCCTCTTAAAAACATGGCCAATGCAATTTAAAGCTGAGAGTGAAGTGTGCCTGTCAACCCGAAGATCAAACACCTTTTACAATGTAAGATGTAACTCAGTGATGCTATTGGCTATAGTAAAATATGCTGAACTAGAAATATTATGCAGGACTTTATTTATCTTTATCAAAACTTTATGTAGTATATTATACTATACTATTTAACACATTTGACCTGATTCTCAGTTGCTTTGCAGGTTTCTTATTATTGACATACTAGGGTAAAATGCCTGTAAAAGTGGACCATTTAGGAATACTTGACAACGCCCCCTACATACTACAGGTTTTTTCAATTTCTATCTGTTTGGGTCCCCATCATGTTCTCAGAGCATGGTTGGGCCACTAGCTACTCCCCTGATGGAAGGTATGAGAACACCTGTAATGAACTACAGCATGAAGCACATTGAAGACCTGATAAACACTAAGGGGGTTATTTACTAAATTCTGAATGCAAAATCACGAAAATGTTGTGATTTTTTTTTTTAATATAAAATCAGACTTTAAAAAAATCACGAATTTTTCGGAATTTATTAAACCCTGAGGATGGAAAAGTCCAAATCTGATAATCTAAAATCTTGGACCTGTCGAGGTTGCAAATAAGTCAATGGGAGAAGTCCCAATGATTTTTTGATGTGCCATGGGTTTCGCGCAATACTCCGACGTTTTCGGGTGAAAATTTCCGAAAAAATCTTAAAAATCAGATTTTTTTCCCACAATGTAAATTTTCTGGAAAATATTGAGATAAATTCAGACTTTGATAAATAGCCCCCTAAGTTAAAGGGACAGATTATATGTAACTATGGGTTTATGTCTGCCATCATATTTTCTCTATATCATTTCTCTGTCTGATCTATTGAGCTGATCCAGCAGATCCGTTCAATAAAAACTTGCCTGTTGCCTTTCATCCATTTTGAGCATGCTATCAAAAATTAGACTTTTCTTAAATCCAAAGGGCTAAGATATATTAATCCTACATTAACATATTATCTAACAAGTAAAAACAAATAATGTAAAAGAGATAATGTTTATGCAGTGATTTTACTTTGGAATGCTCAAGACTGGTTACAATTACAAACAAAGTGCACATTTAACAGCAGCAATTTATTATAGGTAGACTTGCATGGATATCGTGTACATGCATGCAACAGTATAATAAAAAACAAAGTTGCTACACTGTCAGGCTGACTAATCGATTTGATTAAACAGACCACATGGTAATCACATGGTAATCTTAACTTGAATGATGTTCAAGAGGCCCCATAGAATACAAAAAGAACTAAAACAGTCCCTGCCTAATTTTATATTATTACAATGCACAATACAATCACATGTTCTATCATAAAATAATGGCTAGTTATACTAATCTTAGTAGATACACATGCCTGACTGGTCTTATACATGTCTGAGTTACAATTAATACTGATTTACTTAGAAGCAACTCTGATCTAACTGATAATGCTGGAAAACTTTCTATCATCATCTCACACTTGATACAGTGTTGTATTATACAAAGTTTGTGTGTCATGGAACATTATTAAGTGTTATCCTAATCTGAATTAGTTGCATCCCAGCTATATATATATATATATATATATATATATATATATATATATATATATATATATATATATATATATATATATATATATATATATATATATATATATATGCAACCAAATATAACTCAGAAGAATCTGCTTCCTATTCATTCCTATGAATTGATGAAATTTCCATTTAACGGAAATGATTTTCATTATCAGAAGTACAGTAAATCAATCACACCATACATAATCTGACTTTGTGACCTTTAGCGCTATGCTTGCTGTATTAAGTAGGGATGCACCAAATCTAAAGTTCAGATCAGGATTTTTTTGACACGTGACAATTCTTTTTTGACCTGCGACATTTCTTTTCATCCATTGGAGTCTATGGGCATCATTTGCCCATTTACTGTACTAACTGCAAATGTTGCTAGTTAGTTCCCTCATGTTTTACATTTGAAACATAAAGAAGCTTACCTTGCTGGAATGGGGTCCCGGCAGTAGCAATTTCAGGGCTTGCCTCTTCAATTCCACTAAACGTGCATTGCAGTTTTCACACCAAACTCCTCTGTCAGAGCCTGGAGATGATCCTCCTCCACTTCCAGATCCTGGAGACCCAGTGCCAAATCCAGGAGATCCTCCAAGAGACCCTGGAGAACTGTTGCCAATCCCAGGAGATGCAGGTCCGGGTGAGCCAGAAAAGGACCCAGGGGAAGAGGTACCAGATCCAGGGGAAGGAGTCCCTGATGAACCTGGAATAGAACCAGCACCTTCTGGAGCTGGTCTGCTACCAGCTCTGGACTCTTCATAGGCTTTCCTATACCAACTTTCTGGGGAGAAGGGGGCAGAAGATTTTGTGGGAGAGCAAACATCATTCCCCTGTAAAATAATGTTTGAAATTTTAAAGAGTAGTATAAGAACACTGAGTACAAGCATGACATGAAAATATATGACTTGCCTAATGTTTAGCACACAAGCTTTCTAGCACATACAGAACACTTCTTCATTTGGCACTGCAACATGGTTTAAGTAGATTCTTTGTTTTGTGTGTAAATTGTATATGGAAAGTCAATAATTAATTTGAAATCTTGTAAAAAAGGTGAATTGACCATACAATAAACATCTGGTATTAAGCTGATTCAATTAATTCCAAGTTGCCTTTTTAGGAGTAAATTAGCTATGAAGCACAAAGTGTTATTCATTTTTACTGATCTTATAATGGCAGTTTGTGCCATGCCAGGATTTTGGAATCAGGCAGTATGACTGGAGCTTTTGGCAGAAGCAATACTTCTTTCTACTTGCTTTATTTTTGAAGTTTCTGATGTATAGCTAGCTCTCAGTAAAATATAAAGATAAAGCTGGTAACCTTGCACTGTGAAATGAACAGAAGTAAACTTGTCTCTGGATTTCTATTGTATTTCTATTTCTAAAGTCTGCAGTACTAACTCTAGGTGGCCCATCCAAACAGTGGGCCAAAAATCATATTAAATGGAATGGCATGAGAAAAACATTCAGTTAAATGCTACATTCATGGGTCTAGCTGTCTAACTAAATCAAGGTCTGACCATGCCATTTGTTTAAATATCCCTCAAAAGGTAGTCCCAGTGCACCCTTCCAGAGCATATCACAATCCTTGCAAGAGACATCTATAATCTCTATTTCACCACATAGGATAAGAGTTTGGCTTCTATCTATTTTGCTAGAAACCTCAGTTGCCTGCAGCTGTGTTGTCAATAACTGTTGCCAACAATAATAGACCATAATACATGATTATGTGTTTCCTGCACCTAAAAAAACCTAGTCTCAACTCTGGTTGCACTTAAACGGATGCAAATGTTGCGCAAAATGACCCCATTCATTAAAATTGCCATTACATCTGTTCAGCCTGAATCGCTTGCAAGTGTGCCTACTGGAAATCTCTGGAACCCTAGAGCTACTGGAACCCTGAATGTAATGGTAATTCTAGAGTTCCCATGGTGAGCTGAATCTATAGGCATACTTGCAAAAGAAACACATGCTAATGCAATTTAATGGCACACACACCATAAGTGATGCAATGCTCACTCGTGTGCATGTTAGTCACAACTTGCACCTAATGTGCAAAACATGCTGTGTTTGTTTTGACAAATAGGGCGAAATTTTAGCAGGTGCAATTTACCGTATAGTTGATGCTTTAGGTCTGGGGAAAAATGTTGCTGTGTGGGTAACAACCATGCCACAACCATGTAACAACAATTTGCACTGGAGTATTGAAATTGTGCAGCTGCTCACTGAAGCAGTGGTTGTTTAAGAAATTTAAGTCAGGGTTATAAAGGGTTATGGCTGAAGTGATGCTTGGCCCTTATAACTATAAAAATTGTCATTAGGCATTTGTTTTGGGAATTTAAGTGAACATTGTTACAACCCTACGTTATGGGACTAGCACTATGCATCCTGTTTTGGCTTTAGAGTTCTATAAAGATTAAAGAGAACCAGTTCAAACACTGGGGTGAAGGGGTCAAACATTAGGCAAACTCCAGTAATTTTAATCACTTACCTGATACCCTCGGCTGGTGCTTCTGTTAGCAGAAAACTACAAAGGTTCAGGGTTCTTCTTAGCAAGCATTATGGATTGATCCTCTGCTTTCACCTCTTACTGCATCAATGCCCAGGCGGACGCATGCAAAGTAGTGAAAAAGCCAGCTTTTTTTTGTTAAAATGTGTCTTTTCGTTCTACTGTGCATGCACACCCATGTGAACAAAGAAGATACAGGAAGAGGATCGCTCTGCTAAGAACATAAGCTGAGGGTATCAGGTAAGTGTCTAATATATGGAATCCCACAGTGATTTACACTTTCCTAATCCTTTAAGGAACTGGAGAAAGAAGGCAAAACAGAAAAATCAAAACTTATGCATAAATGTATAATGTTTTTCACAATGCACATATAAGGTTTCAATATATATATGCAGTCATATGAAAAAGATTGGGAACCCCTCTTAATTCTTTGGAGTTTTGTTTATCATTGGCTGAGCTTTCAAAGTAGCAACTTCCTTTTAATATATAACATGCCTTATGGAAACAGTAGTATTTCAGCAGTGACATAAAGTTTATTGGATTAACTGAAAATATGCATCATAACAAAATTAGACAGGTGCATACATTTGGGCACCCCAACATAGATTTTACATCTATACTAAGTTGAGCCTTGTTTTGCAAATGTAACAGCCTCTAGATGCATCCAATAGCCTTAGATGAGTCTGGATTCTGGATGGTGGTATTTTTGACCATTCGTCCATACAAAATCTCTCCAGTTCAGTTAAATTTGATGGCTTCCAAGCATGGACAGCCTCCTTCAAATCAACCCATAGATTTTCGATGATATTCAAGTCGGGGGACTGTGACGGTTATTCCAGAATATTGTACTTCACCCTCTGCATAAATGCCTTTCTAGATTTCGAACTGTGTTTAGGGTCATTGTCTTGTTGGAATATCCAACCCCTGCATAACTTTAACAAACCCTGTGTAACTTGATGCTTGAACATTATCGTGAAGAATTTGTTGATATTGTGTTGAATTCATCCGACCCACAGCATGATGGAACCTCTGCGATGTTCTTCTGCCGGCATGCTAAAAAATTTTGTCTCATCAGTCCAAAGCACTTTGTTCCAAAATGACTGTGGCTTGTTTAAATGAGCTTTTGTATACAACAAGGGATTCTTTCTCATCACCCTGCCATACAGATGTTCTTTGTGCAAATTGCGCTGAATTGTAGAACGATGTACAGATACACTATCTGCAGCAAGATGTTCTTGCAGGTCTTTGGAGGTGATCTTTGGGTTGTCTGTAACCATTCTCACAATCCTCCGCATATGCTGCTTCTGTATTTTTCTTGGCCTGCCAGACCTGGGTTTTACAGCAACTGTGCCTGTGGCCTTTCATTTCCTGTTACATTCCTTACAGTTGAAACTGACAGTTTAAACCTCTGAGATAGCTTTTTGTAGCCTTCCCCTAAACCATGATAATGAACAATCTTTGCTTTCAGATTCTTTTGACAGTTGCTTTGAGGATCCCATGCTCCTCTTCAGAGGAGTGTCAAACAGAAGCACAACCAGGGGTACTTCGCCAATGAGGCGAGTTGAGGATGTCGCCTCAGGCAGCAGCGCCCCAATAGGTACCAGGGTGGCAAAAATGCCGCTCCTGGTACTTTAAGATTTTCAAAAAGGAAATTCGGCTCTTCTAGCGCAGAAAATGCAGTTAGGCTCTCGGCGCTAGCGTACTGATCCTCTCTGCCGCCCTCGTGGACCCCCCTGGACCCCCTAATGCGCAAAACGGTAAGCGCACAGGGAGGGGGGCGGCAGCAACTGCTGCTGCCTCAGGCGATGGAGGGGCCAGGATCGCCCCTGAGCACAACTTGCAATTGGCCACGTTAAATAGTGCACTGTACCTTTTCTCATGATCGGACACACCTGCCTATGAAGTTTTTGAAAATTTTGCACAGTCAGTTTTTCACATTTGATTTAATTTCATACAACTGAATACTGCTTCACTAAAATCTTTGTTCAGAAAACACCAGTACTCAGATGTTCCTGGGAAATTAAAGACATACCACTGTTATCTTTTTTGTTAAAAAGTGGAGTGGAGTGGAGGGGTACCCAACGTTTTTCATATGACTGTATATATATATATATATATACATGTATTTGTGAAACACAGATATATATTTCATTATACATATTACACGTTTGCAGGCTTTAAGCATTTGGGGATGTGTGATCTACATGCTTATTAATGAAGAAGAGGCTCGGACCTCCTGTTCAATATGCAGACTTAATGTACTTGGCTCCTTGATCTCTCTGGGGGGGGTTTCTTATACAATGTATTTCGAAGTTTTAGATAAAGAAATTATTCAGTTCAGGTATTATGCATTCATTTTGGCACCTACAAGATATAATTTATCCTTTTAATCTTTCTGTCTCTCTGCAGAAATTTACTCCGTGCAAGACCTTGCCATACCAAGAGCTCCTCCTCATTGCAGATCATTTGCTCTGGATATTCAAACTGTGGTAGTTTTTTGTGCGTGTGACAAGAATTGTAGAAGAATGCATGGGGTCCAGATGCATAGATATGATGCATCTGGTAGAAGTACAGTAGATCTGTTGCTTTGGGAGATTACTGGCTAACATCTGCCAACACAAATGGTTGCAATATTGAAAGTAATCTAATTCTGGCTCAGTAATACTCAGAAGAATTGGTCTAAACTGATCTCTATCCAGTAAATGTACCTGTGTGGCAATGAATGAGTGAAAATAATAAGGATACTCCAAACATTTTCTACCAGATCAGAGAAGCACTGTGCAGAATATAACAGCAGCGGATATTCCTTCATTCACTCTCAGCATTCCATACACTAGCATTTTATGAGGCATAAATAGAACGATAGCCTTAGCAAAATACTCATAGTACATAGAAATATTTGCATATTTTTATTTATGGTGGCTATTAGTTCTCAACATCATGGCATGGCAGACAATGACTAGATAATTTAGATGTTCCGCAGATTAAAGTAACTATATTTACCAGCTATACCTGTGTATTTTGTGTCTCATCTATCCCTCTGTGATATGGTTTAAATGTGACCATGTAGAATTTATTGTTGAGCTGGGTAATATAAAGGCTTGCTGGTGTGTGCATAGTGTACTATACTTCTATACAGATCCCGATAGTATGTAGTGGCTTGTACTGCCTCGTGTGACAGGAGCGTGTGAATGACAGTAGGTATGTTGAATGTCTGATATCTCTATAATGATACTCTATGTGTGCCAGAGGCAGAATGATACTGCCTCCTCTGGGGGAGTCTTATGTTACTTTTGTATTTTGGACTGATCCCGTTCCTTGTCAGTGTCTCCATATTCCTGGGAATATACAAATGTACAGTACATATATATGTGTGCGTGCACACTGACCAGTAAAATACAGTAGTATCATCATGAAACAAATACATGTACTACATTATGCATGCCTTTGCTTTGCACGTTATACTTGCAAATGTATTCACGATTATTCCCCCTTCCTAAACCTACAATAGTGAGGAGAGACTGAAATGTATGTTGAATGGAAGCACTGCATGCACCACTGAAATGCATAGGTGGAATAACTGGGATCATAATGAGCGGGGAGTTGTGTAGACAGAAGGATATATACGATGTGGCTGGGAAGTCATTGAAAATTTGCCTCTGCATATAGACATATACTGTACATGCATCTGGTTGGTTAATGGCTTACCCCATATTTCCTGCTTCTAGTGGTAACTGCAATCCTGTCTTTATTCCCAGTCACTGAGCTCATGGTGAGAGGTGGTGAAGGCAACTTGTAGGTGGGTTACTTTGTATCCAAGATTGGCCTTGGAGTGTAGAGGAATGCCAAGTGGTGACTTTGTGCTTCCCACTGTGAAGACCTAGTACTGAGCCCAGTTGGCAGAAACCTTTGCTCAAATCATTTTCACCTTCTCCTTATATTCCTGCCGCTGGTACTGCACGGTGTGCGCTTCACATCCACTGAGGTAACATAATTCACTTCAACCGATATCCTCCAGGGCTTACAGGGGAACAGAAAGGCTCATTGAAAAAAACCAACACACAATTGTACATCCAAAGCTAGTCTGAAATGGAAAATCCAAAAGCCCCCCTATTTCAATTAAAAATCAGCCATTCTCCTTGTCTGCATCATGTGTAGAGTTAAAGGCAATCCATGCCTCTGGCTGCAGTCTCTGTGCCTCAGAAGCAGCATGGAAATGCTTGAGAGGATCCTGGCTGTGGGAGGAGCCTGACCAGGCTGCTAAATATTTAGCTTTTCCTCCTCAGGTCTGGGAAGAAGAGACTGCTTATTAAAATGCACCTAGAGCTGGCACAGTATAATATCCCTGCTGCTTGTCCTTTCCTACCCCCTCCGAGTAGGGAATGAATTGCTAGAAATGGTTGAGATGCAGCAGCAGAAGCAGCAGCCTCCTCCTCCTCCTCCCCTCATGCTGCCTGGTGTAGTGAGGTGGGCTGGGAGCTGTGTATATTTGCTCTGTTACCACACACACCTTGCCTGACACTCACTGGCTGCACTTTGTTTTCTGTAACAAGATCCACACTGCAGCCCTTACACTTCATGTCTTCCTGTGCCCCGCAGTGAATTTCTAATCTCCTGACTGATTTTTTGTCTCTTTCTGTGCTCAAGCAGGAACCATCTGTTCCTCTCAAGCGAGAAATGCTTGGCCAGCTAAAGCAGCTCCACTGAAATTATGTTTCTCAGGTGTATATGCCACTTGCAGTGCCACAGTGAGAGCTTATTGTGGCCATTCAGTAATTTACCTGGAAACAAGTAACATAGTTATAGGGGACATTCACAGTTAAATCCACATCTGTAGATGCAGATGTTTTTGCTTTAACCTTCTTATTCTGCATCTTTCTGACCTGATAACTAGATATTAGAGTCACTTACCCCTACACCACCAAAAATAGTTTCATTTCATTATTTTTTTATTGCTTATGTATTTAAGCTGTCTCTTAATAGTCTTCTGATTTCCTAACTGTTCCATTTATGGTATTTGTTGCCAAGTAACTCAATCCAGGATCCCAAGGGACTTGTATTCCTCACAGCTTTCTTAAGTAGTGCAGAAATCTGTATTTGACACAACTATTCTATAGCGCCATTTGGACCCCGGTGAATAATGTGCACCAAGAAACATTGCTAATGTGGTTATGGCCTCCTGACAGGCTACCTTTGGATGGTGGGCACTGGTGCAGTTGAACTAAACCACCCTCCACCCTGGCCAACTGCATGGTATTTTAGCTAAATGGCTATTTCTATTAAATAAGTGTCATAAGCCCATTGTAACTTTATTTTATAAAAGAGTTTAAGTGTACAGGGGTGAATTTAAGATGGTTTATTACAGGGTTCCTGTACAGTAGTCTTCGTGGGGGTTCCGAAAGGGTTTGGACTGGACATGTAAGGAGGCCTAGTATAGCAGTGTGAACAGCGCATGCAGGAAGCAATTGTCTTTCATAGAATGCATTCCTCGATTCACACGGAGTTGAATAAAAAAAAAAAAAGGCAACTTCAACATTTATTAAGGCAAATTCTGCTCCATGTACAAAATGACAGGCACTTGTTATTAAAGTTAGTTGTTGTCTAGGAATGGTAATGGCATTGTTTGGCATTAGCAAAAGCACTTTAGAAAATGAGGCATTCACGTGTACGCACACAAATTTTGAGACCAGCGTGCACAATAAATTGTGGTGCACACTCATAAGTTTTCTAAAAGTGCCCACATGATCCTAAAAAGTGCCTACAAAAGAAATTTTTCAAAATTCACAAAACATTGGGAACATTGAAGGCAGTATTTCTTCAAAGAACTGGTGGCAACTGGCAATGCTAAACTCCAGGTGAAGAACAGTGGTGTGATGGCAGCACAAGAGGGATGGCTAAAATAACAGTTTATATCATTGATTTCCAATATATGGACCTTCAGATGTTGCTGCAGGACAACTCCTAGATACTTTTTATCAATAACAGAGCCCCGGACCCCACTGTCACTAAAGGCACATTCAGCAAATAGCACATTGTTCTAATAACATACATAACATAGCACATTTTTAATGTCCATTAATCCCTGGGAGAACACACATCTGCACACATACAGTATATAAATATAAACTATTTTTCATTTTCTAGACTCATTTTTTTAAAACTGTTTCTCTATGTTGCATTTATGCCGTTGCCTGCACAACAAAAGCTACACTTTAAATACCCTGTTGCTATAGATGTGTTTATCTCCGTGTGCTGTTACACAATTCAGACTGCCGTGTTGTGGAATTTTATAGCATGCCCAACAATACTCAAGAAGCATGTTTAGTTACTGAAACAAAGGATTCTTTACGTAGTAACATTTTTACACAGTGATGAAAGTAGAGTATCGGGCAGGTTTTCCATGGCTTAAAGGGGAAATAAAATAAGGAAACAATTACATTGCAATACTGTCTATTACAGGATTGAAAGTGAGATGTTGGAGACAAATAGGTTATTTACTGTATATTTGTATTCAGAGTGGAGACTGCATCACTTCCGACATGTGGCATTAAAATGGCATTTACTTATAATTCTTTTGGTGTCACTCTGCTGCACCTATTGATTTAACCCACTGTGGGAACCTTGGAATTAGCACCCTGCCAAGGGTGGCTGTAACTTCAGGGTTTCTCAGCATCAATACACGCTTGCATGCAATTTAGGCAGGACTGAAGCAATGGTTCTTTGTATCCATTTTAGTTTAAACACACTTTGGGCTGCTTTTTTTGTAAAGGACATAATATGTACCTGCAGTGTCCAGATTATTTAAGCAGGAATCTTATATGGTGAGTTTGAGGAAGGAGTGTTGTTTTACTTTTCCATGGTGTATTTAGATATAATCCATATAAATGTGCAAATAAACACTAAACAGAGATCAGTGAATCAGGAGACAAGGCTTTATTATAGGGACAAAAGAGCTTTTGTTACGATTTCAAGTCCCAATTAAAACTTTTTAAATAAATAATATTGTAACAGCGTCAACTGGAAGTGATTCTTCTTCTGAGATGGAGTTTGCTAAGGGGTTAAACATGATTAGACTTCTTTCAGCCAAAATAATAATTGGATGCGACGAACTCACAGGAAAGCAAAACTATTAGACCTTTATGGCCTCCGTATGCATCAAAGAGGACAGTGGCTTTCTAAGAAGAGCAGGTGGTTTTCATTTTTGCTTTATTTATATAGTATATTTAACCCTGTACTTGTCTATGGCTCTGGTTAGGCTGCAGATTCTATGTGCCACATACCTGTGCTGTGCTGTGTGTTGTCTGGAAACAGATAGCAAGTATTAAGCTGTGTAGCACAGAAAGGGTTAAAGGGTTACTACATCACATGATTCTCCTTATAGACATATTTCTGTTTACATTACTACATGACTAAACATTACATTTTGATCAAAAAATTTTTTTTATACTAACAGTGACTATTTCACTATTTACATGGTGAAAATAAGAGAATCAATAGTACTGGCACTCAGAATAGCACTGACACTTAATTTTAACAGAAAATCAGTTGGGATTCAAAGGGTTAAGGTGGAGCATCTTATCCTATTAACCAGACAGTGATTTGAATGGCAGACTGCAAAATGTGAGAGAACTTGAATAAATTAGAGAAAAAAACTTCAATCAGCAGTTTAAGGGTGGTGCCAGACAGGGAGATTAGTCGCCCAGTGACAAATCTTCTCTACTGCGGGCGACTTATCTCCCCAAATGCTTCGGATTTCCAAAGTCGCCTGAAGTTGCCTCACAAGGAAACTTCAGGAGACTTCGGAAATTCAAAGTGATTTGTATGCCATCCCGCTGGCGATTCGTATTCTTGCCAGCAGGAAGGCGTTTGGGGGAGATTAGTTGCCCGAAGTAGAGAAGATGCCAGGGAGATAGTTGCTGGGCTGCCACCACACTAAAGGTGAACTTAGTCTTAATAGAATGGTGCATATTTTTTCACAAATTCATTATATAACCAATGCATTTATTAAATGTTGAGGGGGCTACTGTGGGTTCTGAGCAATGTACACTTTAAATAAATGTGTATAAAACACAATAATTTTTAAAGAAGTAACAAGAAACTTCTTGTTACTGATTTCAGTTCTTAGGCTTCTGGATTGTCTGTAACACATGGCTCATTTATGACTGCAAGGACAAATTTTCCCTCATTAAGTTGCCTGTAAAACCTATTGATTAATGGTACTTGCTTCAAAATGCGCTCCTTAAATGTCCATATAGTTGCACTTGTGGTTGTGGCTGCAACCTTCATGCTCGGAATCTAGCACTGCTGCATCCTATTGGCACAAAGGAACCCTCCACCATCTCCAGACTAGGAAGAGGATTCTAAACATTATGCAAACCAGACTTCAAAAATATTCAGCTCAATTGCATGTGATTTGTGACATTTGTGCAACTGCACCGCTTTTCGTGCATTGGTTGCAATTACATCAGGCACAACTCTCTCTTGCGACCATAACGTTGAACTGTGGGGGAAAAGTCATGCCGATTGCACTCATAATTGCACTTTGCTCACTGAGTTTGCAGACATAAATTAAACTTTTATTATTAATATTTGCATGTCCTGTACACAGGAAATGTTTCTGTGCCCTAGCTGGCACTACATTGGCTGGGACATCATTGTTTAAATGTTAGCACTTGGATTATTTTCTTTTGTCATTCAGTGCTTTCAACACTTCTCTTTGCTACTTACTGTATACTTGTCTATTTCTAAGATAAAAGGGATACTGTCATGGGTAAAAACATTTTTTTCAAAATGAATCAGTTAATAGTGCTGCTCCGGCAGAATTCTGCACTGAAATCCATTTCTCAAAAGAGCAAACTGATTTTTTTATATTTAATTTTGAAATCTGACATGAGGCTAGACATATTGTCAATTTCCCAGCTGCCCCAAGTTATGTGACTTATGCTCAATCACTCTTTACTGCTGTATTGCAAGTTGGAGTGATATCACCCCCTCCCTTTTCCCCCCCAGCAGCCAAACAAAAGAACAATCAGAAGGTAACCAGATAACAGCCCCCTAACACAAGATAACGGCTAGTAAAAACCCATGTCCCACTGAGACACATTCAGTTACTTTGAGAAGGAAAAACAACAGCCTGCCAGAAAGAATTTCTCTCCTAAAGTGCAGGCACAAGTCACATGACCAGGGGCAGCTGGGAAATTGACAAAATGTTTAGCCCCATGTCAGATTTCAAAATTGAATATAAAAAAAATCTGTTCTCTTTTGAGAAATGGATTTCAGTGCAGAATTCTGCTGGAGTAGCACTATTAACTGATGCGTTTTGAAAAAAAAACATGTTTTCCCGATGACAGGATCCCTTTAAAAAAGAATAGAAATGTATCTAACTCATATTAAAGTGATATGTTTAGGTGTTCCATTTCAGCATCTCCCTCATATTTAAGAATGGGATAGGTATAGCAGGGTGATTCCCAGAAGGGTATTAATCCATCTGACTGAATTTGTACCTTTGCCTCAAGAGAAAAGCTGATATGAGCATTTTAGTTTGCAGACAGTTAGTTCTATCAAGCATTACTGTAATTTGTGGCTACTAAATTTAAAAGGGCTGCTCAATTTGCTGGTCAGACAGATAGGTCACACTCAATTTACTTCAGTGCTTTTTACACTTAATTTAACTTTATTTCCCAGGTGTTTCGACTACATGACAGAGCATGTATTAAAGCATCTATCTACTTGTATTTTTCTCTGGCTATACCCATTACTCAGTATCATCACCATCGTATAAAATTCCCAGATTGGCTGAAATACAGGGACACTTAAGAGCAGTGCCCAGAGTGCAAATCAGCTGCATTCATGAAATGAAATACAATTTGTGCAGCACAGCTTATGGTTTTTTATTCTTGAAGTAACCATGATTTATCAGATAATTTAGAAACCATGCTATAGTAGATACTTGTGTATATATATATATATATATATATATATATATATATATATATATATGTGACCCATTGTTATAATCTAAACATTTAGCAAGGGGCTGCATTCAGTATAAGTACAGTTCTCTGTCCTGTTCTGTTTATGGTGAATCACTACCCCCTAGTGGCATTTCTGGATCCATGCAAGGGATTCAAAATATTTGTGTAGGAATATTTTTTAGGGGTCATTTACTATTAGAAAGCCAGTGTGCAAGGTGCAAAAAAAATGACAAAATGCGCCATTTTTGTTTTTGCTTTGCGCACTGCCTTCATTGTTCAAAGATCTACAAGTCTCTGTGACCTTTTTTTATCTTTCTTAAATAACCTGCCATTCGAGTTGTGAGTATTTTTAGTTTATTAGAGTAAAAACAATTCACATAAATGCGAAATTCAACCTTTTATAAATCAGCCCATTAGAGGTTTAAAATACTTGCACTGGGTAGGAAGTGCTGAGTTCCTATTGAGAATTTATCTGATCACAGCTGTACATTGATAATACATTATGTAAGAAAGTTATAGTTTATTTGCATAATCCTCTTCTCTCAAGTTACCAATATTGTTAGCACTTGCACATGGCATTGAACAAATCCTATGCATCCCCCGAAGTACAGAAGAAGGAGGCTGCTGAGATTATATAGCAGTGCTTGAAATTTTGTCAACCCTTTTAAATTTAATATTTATGAAGAATATGACTTTATGTTCATTAATTACAGTCTCTATCATTCCACAACCTTTAAAAGATGGTTTCACAGAACCAGAAAGACCATATGAATTTTATGGTAGATTTTGCTATAACATGGTGTGATTGTGCCCTCTGGTGGATGTAAACATTTTGCAAGCTGATAAGGAAGCAGAATCTAAGAGCTAACATAGGAGATGTGAAAAATTCTACAGTGTAAGACTGTAATTATTTTTAGTTTTTTATATTTAAAGTTAAATTGAGTTAGAGAAGTCAGGAGAAGTACAACTACACTGTTTCAGCAATATATAACCCATAGAAAACAGACAGGAAGAAAGAAGAAGAAGAAAGAAATACACAAAGCAGTATTTGAAAGAAAAGGACAATGCATATGAACACAGATGAACATTTCCAGGGGGGCAATATTTTATATATATGAACTGGGGATATTAGGTGTATGGTGGATAATCATTGCTTGCTTCATGGGCCCACGTTTATTCTCTTTCCTGAAGGACTGCAGGCCAGATCAGGACAAGCCCTCTCATAGGTTGGACACCTGCTTGTGGGAGTTGGAAACCCACAAAGTAGCTGCATTATATTACTATCAAGTCCCTAAAGAAATGCGGTAGAGCTGCAGATCATATACTGTATAAATGATTGAGTATAAGCCCCTCATAAGACTGTTAATATACATAGAAGTATTTTAAGTTGTGATAACCAGAACTTCTATTAACCATACATTAATGTATAATTAGGCCTTAAATTCATTAGTTCATCTAAAGTACCTTCTTAGAAAAACATATATAGCCAACTACAACTTACCTACCTTCTATTATTATCTATCAGCCCTAATACCCATTGTGCAGAAATTAAAGTGGTTGCAAGGCTGCACTCGCTTCTCTCTCGAGTAGAAGTGAGGCAAGAACAATTACCCATGGCGTCTAAGCCAGCTGTTAAAGGTTCACAATGTGCAATTGAGATTTGCAATGGAATAAAAGCCTAATAAAGAAAATTACATCAAAAAATTTAAATTTTTATTCACACACTTGTTCACTTTGAGAATTTTATTACATTTCCCCCTAAGTGTCCTTTCATAAGAGCACCTATAGACACTGGGGAACAGAGCATTCTTACATTCAGTTGTATGCCCACAGTCCTTGATGGTTACATTGGTATTAAAGAGGCAGAATGCATACCTCCCAACTGTCCCTTTTTCGGAGGGACAGTCCCTCTTTTGACAGCTTAACCCGCACTCCCTCATTTGTACTGGAAAGTCCATCTTTTCTCTGCTCTGAACAGCCAGAAAAAGAAACAAAGTTTCTCACTTAATTGGCTTTTAGCAGAGAGCCCAGAACAGCTAACAGGTGCAAATAAGATACTTTGTAACAATTTTGAGACACAAAAACACAGTTTAGATAAGGAGAAATATTTTCAAACTTTCATAACCTGCCAAATTTTGTAAAACAAAAATGGTAATTAGTGGGTGTAGCCACAGAAAGGGGTGTGGTCAAAAAATTGCTGCGCTACGTGCGGAAAAAATTTTTTTGTCCCTCTTTTTACTTCCAAAATGTTGGGAGGTATGAGAATGGTTATCCACACCTTATAAATAATTTATTCAGTCCAAGATGGGCAGATAATATGTATAGAGCTTATAGAATCACAATTATATGCAGACAAAGTTGTATAATCGTCACAGAATAGCAGGACAGCTTGAATTGGAGCAATAAAGGCTTGTAATAATGTAGTATATAAATCAACTTGGAAGTAGAGACCAATAAACATAATGCCGGAGACCTCTAGTGACCAAACAGAGGTACAACCATATACACTTAAATAATTTTTCAAAGCATGCTTATAAGTATAAAAATTAAGTTTATTATATCAAAGTATTAAAAAACATTAGAAAATCCCCTTATAGCGCCTGAGGCAGGGGGCCCTACCCATCAGCATATCTCAGCACCTTGATCATTTCTCAAGAGCCCGTAAATGCAGAATCAGCATCATCTTAAACTGACCAATTCCCTAAGTCATGTTAGTTGCCATAGTGACGCGAATAGCGTTTAGAAGTATGCAAAAAGGCAACAAATGTTCAGAGATCAAAATGCATCTCCATTCTATAAAGGAATACATCAGCGATGCAGAGTCTTTATAGTTAAATGTATCTGCAACTAAGCTAGCTTCCAACAACATAATTCACAAATAATTCAATATATATATATATATATATATATATACATTCCACCAGGGTGTCGGCACTCACGAAAAAGGATGTTAGTATGCCTGGGTGCAGAAACAATAACTTCATCCATAACGCTCCAAAGGAATCCGCACTCACAGGTCTTATATGAAATTAAAATTATTTATTTAGAACAAATGACTAACGTTTCGGCCTCTCCGAGGCCTTTCTCAAAGTAATCATTTTACAATAAACATGCCTTATATACACACAATCTGGCGGGAAACAATAGTAGCTATGACGTCTAATGCTCGTCAAAAACAGAGCGACTCCCTTCTGATAGAAACCACAGAATCATTTGTATTTCATTATAAGATATGCATTACACTTAAATCTAACAGTATATTTTTAACTAAAAACAAGTTTAAAATCAAGTTAAAATCAATATAACAAGACACTATTTCTTTGTATCTATTTTGTAACTATATAACGGCTACTTAGGCTCAAATTTGTAACTCTGTTTCTAGTGTCACTGATTTAACATACTTTGAGGATGTCAAAAAGGTCCTGACTTAAACGCTACCTGCTACAACACTTATTACTAACCTACCATACGTAATCCTCAATAATTGTTCCTCCCACTAGCTCTACTATATATTTTTAAACTCCATCATTCTGGTTGTGTTAACATTAACCTCATGAGTGCTGCTCAATCTAGCTGTCCACTGAGGTGCACTACTCATATAAATCATGCTTATTATGTCCCATATTATGTCCCATATGTATCCCCTCACGTGACAGTACTCAAGTGTACCCTTATATAAACACTCATATTTAGTAAAAAATATGTAAATAAATAAAAACACATCGTGTTAGTTGTCATCCCCCAAAATTAATTACATAGTGTCATTAATCAAGTCCCCTACGAAAAACCAAAACCCCACCCAGTGTTCAAGTCCGTGTAATAAAGTCAATCAGCGTTTATCCAGTGTATTTTCGGTATGTATACCAACAGCGGAGCAGTTATATACACATTAGATTTATTGAGGCTTCCACAACATCTGTAAAGGTGGTTATCAATGTCGGATCCCAACACCAAGACAACCCATTCAATGGTAACTCGGCTGCCAGTGAGTCAATGTTCGCCTATGTTTGGTGCTCGTCAATTGTAGTGCTTAGCGATCATAAGGTATAGCTGCACAACCAGCCCTCCCAGCAGAGATCCCGCTTCCAATAAGTTACAGGTGTATATATATATATATATATATACAAGTGCATGTGTGTATAAAGACAAAGGTTTTTAGTTACAAAGTTATGATCATAAAATTGGTAAGCCACCATACCACCTCAAGGTAAACCCCATATGGTGGTCACTAACTGTTTACCTTTGTAACTAAACATGCACTAGCATATATATATATTGAATTATTTGTGAAACAGGGGACCAGCATTGATTAATAGGATAAATCAGTTGCACTTCCATTGTATTTAAATGTATTTTTTAAGCCTAGAGTGCTTTAACTTTCTCCCCCCTTGTAGGCACTACTTGCGCCTGACTCAGTAACGAACACTCATAAAATTATGTTCATTTGGACATAACTGAGGAAGAATAAAATTCTGTTTATGTAGACTTGGATGAATTCTGTTTTCAAGCTAGCTTGGTTATTAGTACCTCAACCTTGAGGAAGAACCATCTGATTATATAACATAGTAAGGGGTCCATTTACTAAAGTGCGGTAAATTTGACTTTAAGTTTCCACATGTTATCGCTGAGAATATTTTTCTGCCAGAATATTCACAGCGACTAAGTTTACTAAACAGAGATGCGCTCAGAAGTCATTGCGATCACTTGCGTCATTAACAAACCACCTTACGTTAGCGGTAATTTTAGCGAGTTGTGAATTTTCTGGCGAAAAATTACGTTTTTGCGAATATTTATGCTATAAAATAGTCTTGTTTTATGGCGGTTATTATGCCAATTTTTACTGTGACATTTACAGCCAGAAATGCTTCTTCAAAACTCATAAACTTTATTGACTGATGATTATAACATCCAACAACATTACCAGAGTAACACCAATCAAAAATGTATGCATCATATTCTGCCAATAGAATCATATGAACAAGAAATCATACCAGTCAATCTCTTTGCTTCATAGAAATGCAGTTTAATGTAGCCAATCACAATGAAACCAAAAAAATGTAGAGGCTGATGAATCCTGTGATGCCCGCTGCCAATAATAAGCCTCTGAGCTGAAACTGCTGCTATTGCAGCAGACAGAAGCAGAAGCTAAAACATCCTGTCAGTAATAGCTACAGACCTCTCTCCTGTCAGCAAAGAATGATGGGTAAAAAAAAAAAAAGTATTATGGGATATTTCCTGCCCCTTGAAAATTTTCTGGCGAAAAAGTACTTTTACGCAACTACATAAGTGGCGGTAAAATTTAGTGAATATTCTTCAGTAAATGTTGTCTTTTGCACATTTCGCTGTTTAGTAAACCAATCGTTAATGTGTTTGTAGCGTTATTTTCAGCGAATGCGATAACTGCCAAAAACATATTTTTGCGCAAGAAAATTTGCAAATTTATATTTATCGCAGGTTAGTAGACTGGCAAAAACATATTTGGTGAGAAATTTGTCTATATTTTGTGCGCATATTTGTACTGCGCTTTAGAAAACGGACCCCTAAGTTAGGTTGAAAAAAGACACATGTCCATCAAGTCCCTGGATCAACTTGTACTATGAGCTATATTCCTTAACCCTGTATTCCCTCACTTGCTAAGAAGCCATCACCCCTTCTTAAAGCTATCTAATGTATCAGCCAGTACCACTGATTCAGGGAGAGAATTCCACATCTTCACAACTCTCACTTCCGAATATTTAGACGGAACCTCTTTTCTTCTAATCGGAAAGGGTGCCCTTTCAGAGAGATTATTATATGATCCCCTTATATATTAATACATAGTTATCATATCACCCCTTAAACATCTCTTCTCCAGCGTGAACATCCTCAATTTGGCCAGTCTTTCCTCATAGCTAAGATTTTCCATACCTTTTACCAGCTTAGTTGCCCTTCTCTGGACCTTCGCTAATACAATAATGTCCTGTTTGAGAGATGGAGACCAAAACTGAACAGCATATTCTAGATGGGGCCTTACCAGTGCTCTATAAAGTGGAAGAATGACCACTTCCTGCCATGAATCAATGCCCCTTTAAATACAGCTCAATACCTTATTTGCCCTTGATGCTGCTGACTGGCATTGCTTGCTACAGCCAAGTTTATCATCTACAAGGACTCCAGGGTCATTTTCCAAAATGTATTAGCCTAGTGCAGTCCCATTAAGGGTATAAGTGGCTTGAATATTTTTACATGCAAGGTGCATAACTTTACATTTATCAACATTGAATCTCATTTGCCACAAATTGCCAGTTTGTCAAGATCCTGTTGCAAGGATGCCACATCCTGGATGAAATTAATTGGGCTGGATAGTTTTGTGTCATCTGCAAACACTGATACATTACTTACAACACCTTCCCCTAAGTCATTAATGAACAAGTTAAATAAAAGTGGACCCAATACTGAGCCCTGGGGGACCCCACTAAGAACCTTACTCCAAGTAGAGAATGTCCCATTAACAACCACCCTCTGTACCCGATCCTGTAGCCAGTTTCCTATCCATGTGCAACGACTTCATTATCTGGTTATATAAGCAATTCTTTGTTTTTCTGTGCTGTGAAGAGATACCTCTATGCTCTCCCATCAGTATAACACCCTTTTATGCCCGTAAGTTCTTATGTCATATGTTCCCAAGTCTATAAAACATTGTGATTTTGTTGTTTGGGATTCTTTGTTAGTTCCAAATCCACCAAGCTTGTGTTAAATAATCTTTCATCCATCATACAGCCCTCCAGCAGTCATCATATTGCCCCCAATCTTTACCTGTGCCAGCAGCAGCCAAAAATCTGATCACATCATATTGCCCCCAAGTATCAGTGGCATAACTACCGGGGGAGCAAGGGGTGCAATTTGGCCAGGGCCCGCACCCCCTCAGGGCCCCCCAGCAGCTCACACGGCACGAATTCTGGGCAGTTCGGGTGTACGGAGGGGGGCCCGGCTGCACGTCCCGCACCAGGGCCCGCCCCCCTGTAGTTAAGTTACTGCCAGGTATTTATGTACCTGTGCCAGCGCCCAGCCCAATCTGTACCTGGCTGTGCCAGCAGGAAGCTTCACACTTTCACAGTAATAGAAAGAATGTCTTAAGTTCAGTGCAACTGTGCAAGGCTGAGAGCAGCAAGCGCAAGCCACACCAAGTAGGCCGGCAGCTCTCCGCCTGTCTCTGACACCCAACTGCATCAGTGACGTCATTGACGCGTATACGCACGTCTCGCTGCAATGCCGCACTGATCCGTGCAGTGAGCACCAATCATCTGTTTTTTTGGTGTGCTATTAATGTGGACATGGTCTTGCAGTAACATGGGTGTGGTTTAAAGTGGGTGTGGTCTAAAAACAGGGAGTGGCTAACACTGGCTTCCATTATCGGCCCTCCACCACGTAGATTAGAAAAATTACAGCCCTCTGTACCATATAAATTGTACAGCACTGATCTAGGGTAACATTTTTATTGTTCTTGGTATTCCTTGTCTGAGGTGTCATGCCCCCTAGTGTTATAACATATTATTACATAGTATAACAATGTATCACTACAAACGTGAGTTTCAGATACAAATATATCAAAAAAGTTTCAAATTGTTGAAGAAGCAAAAAAGATATGTGATATGAAAGACCGGAATAAAATGCTAAAAAAACAACAAGAAACAAGAATATAAAACAAACAACTTTATTGTGTTTATCACCACATACAACCATTCCAAAAAAAAGTTTGACCAGTTAATAAGGAAACATTGGCATATACTAAAAAAGAGATAAAGATCTATCCAAACACTTAACAGAGAATCCAAGAATAATATACAAAAAAACACAAACTCTGAAACAAATTCTTGTACCGAGTTGCATACCAGTTGAAGATAAAAAAAAGTATAACAAGACACATGTAAAAATTGCAAAGCCTGCAAGACTTGCAAAAATAATGAGAAAAAAATCCTCCAATTTAGATCTAATGTAACAAATGAGACATTTGACATCAAAACCCTAATAACTTGCAACAGTACCAATGTTTTATACTTGTTACAATGTCCATGCAAGTTGAAATATATAGGAAGGACAGACAGTGTTAAGCTTACCAGTATAATCCAGTCGTAGAAGGAGCTGGAGCCGTAGATAGTGAACCCACAAGCGCCTCACACAACCGCTACCCACCTGGAGTGGAACAGGGAGCAGGGTTGTGGAGAGTAGCCAATGAGACAATCAGCGAAGTACAAAAGGATTAGGAAAAGTCGTGGTCAGGAGGTCCGAGGTCAAAAGGCAGGCAGCGAGATTCGTAAACGATGAGACAGGCCGAAGAGTCGAGACAGGCAGCAGAAATCGTAGTCCGGGAACAGGCAAGGGTCAACAACAGGAATTCAAAGAGTATAGAGACGCTAGGGTTTCAGTTAAACAACCTAATAACCAGGCAATGCATCTCAATCTGAACCAGGTTTAAATATTGTTAGTTTGGCGCCAACTGGCGTCTTTTCGCCGGCGTCGCCGTACTGACGTCAGCACGTCCGTCTTAGGCGTTTTTGCCCGTGTCCTTGCGCCAGCGACCGCCGCCGGCGCCTTCGCGCCCGTCGCCAGCGTCTAGCGTCCTGCGCGCATTAACACGCCTGCGCCTGCGCCGGATAGAACGCGGACCCGAATCCTCACATTGCCCCCCATCAAGGAGCGACCTCAGGACGCGACAACCAGAAGGCTTACCAGGATAAGTTCCATGGAACTTCTCCAACAACTCCGGAGCGTGAATGTTAGACACTGGTTCCCACGAATTCTCTTCCGGACCAAAACCTTTCCACCTTACCAGGTACTGAAGACGCTTGCCTCTCAACCTGGAATCCAAGATCTCTTCAACCTCAAATTCTTCTTGACCATCAACCACGACAGGAAGCGGAGGAGGAGCCGTACGCCCAGGAAATCGAAACGTTGAGGCCGGTTTCAAAAGTGCCGTATGAAACACTGGATGAATGTGCCAGGATGCTGGAAGTTTAAGCTGGAAAGCCACAGAATTAATTTGACGAATTATGGGAAAAGGACCCAAGAAACATTGACCCAACTTCCTACTGGGACAAGAAAGCTTGAGGTTAACAGTTGACAGCCACACCAAGTCACCCACCTTGAATTCGGGGTCACCCCTCCGTCCCCGATCAGCATACGCTTTAAAGTTTTGTTGAGCCTTCTTCATGTTCTCTTGGAGTTTCTGAAAATTATTGGACAAAAAAGTTAATCGGTCCTTAACTGCAGGAACTAAAATATCAGAAACAATGGCAGAGGGAAAAGTTACTGGATGAAGACCATAGTTTGCGAAGAAAGGGGACTGTCTGATGGAGGAATGATGAGCATTATTATAAGCGAACTCCGCAAGAGGAAGAAGATTCACCCAGTCATCTTGGAGGTAAGAAGAATAACATCTTAAATACTGCTCGAGGGTCTGGTTGGTTCGCTCGGTCTGGCCATTGGACTGAGGATGAAAAGCAGAGGAAAGGGACACCGAAATCTTGAGTGCTCCACACAAGGACTTCCAAAACTGCGACGTGAACTGCGGACCCCGATCAGACACCACCTCATCTGGAAGACCATGGAGCCTTACTACTTCCTTAATGAAGGTATCAGCAGTCTCAGAGGCAGAAGGAAGTTTTGGTAAAGACTTAAAATGAGCCATCTTAGTTAAACGGTCAACAAAAACAGCAATGGTGGAACAATCACATGACAATGGTAACTCAGAAATAAAGTCCAAAGAAACTGATCCCCACGGACGAGAAGGCACCGGCAGTGGTTGAAGAAGGCCAATAGGTCTAGAATGAGAGTCCTTGGATCTGGTGCAAACCTCACATGATGAGACAAACTTGAAACAGTCTTTAGCCATCCCAGGCCACCAAAATAATCTCTTGGCCAAAATAATAGTCTTTTTGACACCTGGATGACCCGCCAGCTTGGAATCATGAATATTCTTGAGGACCTCTAAACGCATTTGTTCTGGAACCAAAATCTTGCCTTGATGAAGAAGAAAACCCTCCTTGGGAACTAGTGATGATTCAGAAACGTTTAAAGATGCATCTTTAATTCCATCTACAAGAGTAGACTGCAACAGGAGGAAATTATTAGAGTTTAAAATCGTCTCAGGAGCCAGAGGAACTTCATCTTCAGGAGAGAACATTCGAGATAAGGCATCTGCCTTAACATTCTTTGACCCAGGTCGGTATGTGAGATGAAAATTAAATCGCATGAAGAATAAAGCCCACCTTGCTTGTCTAGGTCTCAACCTTTTGGCAGAGCGTAGATACTCCAGATTTCTATGATACGTAAAGATGAGAATCGGATGTTTAGACCCTTCAAGAAGATACCTCCACTCTTCAAGTGCTAGATTGATAGCAAGTAATTCGCGGTCAGCTACATCATAATTACACTCGCTTTTGGCCAACTTACGGGAAAAAAAAGCAACAGGATGAAGATCGTCTTGAATCCCAGTTCTCTGTGACAACACAGCACCCACTGCGAGTTCTGAGGCGTCAACTTCTAAGGTGAAAGGAAGGGAAACTGGATGGTGAAGAATTGGGCCTGAAGTGAAAAGTGTCTTCAGTTTCTCAAAAGCCCCCTGAGCCTGAGGTGACCAACAAAACTTTTGATTATTACGAGTCAGCTCAGTGATTGGAAGAATGACTTGAGAAAAGTTCTTTATAAATTTCCTGTAAAAGTTTGCAAAACCAATGAAGCGTTGAACAGCTTTTTTAGATGATGGAATCGGCCAATCAAGAATTGCGGAAATCTTCCTGGAGTCCATCTGGATTCCCTGGGGAGAAATGAAGAAACCCAAAAAATCTACAGATGTTTGTTCAAACACACATTTTTCAATCTTAGCATAAAGCTGATGAGTGCGCAGGCGTGTCTTCAAATGTAACCTGTGCTCCTCCAACGAGTTAGAAAAAATAAGGATGTCATCTAAATATATAATGACGAAAATATCAAGAAAGTCCCTGAAGACATCATTAACGAAGTGCTGAAATGTTGCAGGAGCGTTACATAGACCAAAAGGCATGACCAAATATTGAAAATGTCCGTAACGAGTGCGAAAGGCCGTCTTCCATTCATCACCTTCCCTTATTCTGACTAGGTTATATGCACCCCGAAGATCCAGTTTAGAAAAAATCTTAGCCTCAGCCAAGCGTTGGAAAAGTTCTGGAATGAGAGGAAGTGGATAGCGATTTTTGACTGTAATTTTGTTCAGATCCCGGTAGTCAATACACGGCCTTAAGGAATGATCTTTTTTTTCAACGAAGAAAATCCCAGCTCCTGCCGGAGAAGAAGACTGCCTAATGAATCCCTTAGCCAGATTCTCATCCAAATACGAACGGAGCTCCGAAAGTTCAGACTCAGATAACGGATACACTCGTCCAAAAGGAATTTGAGCCCCTGGAAGAAGGTTAATAGGACAATCGTAAATACGATGAGGAGGCAACCTGTCGGCCCCTCTTTTATTGAAAACGTCCGTAAATTCCCAATATGCCTGAGGAAGAAGGTCTTGGATCTCGGAGGCAGGAGATAAAGAACACACACCATTAGAAGGGAGGATGCATTGGGAAAGACAAAAGTTAGAAAGAAAAGTTACTTCACCAGTTGCCAAGTTGATAGACGGATTGTGTTTCTGCAACCAAGGTAATCCCAGGATGACAGGGAATAAAGGAGAAGAAACCACGTCAAAGTTCATGAGTTCAGCATGCCCTTTATTTAACAAAACAAAAAGAGAGATAGTCTCTTGCACCACAGGGCCAGAAGTCATCAGAGAACCATCTGCCACACGAAGAGCTATAGGATTCTTCTTGGACTGGAGCGGAATCTGGAATTGTAATGCCACTTTATTGTCCAAGAAACACCCGCTTGCCCCAGAGTCAAGAATTGCTTGGAGTTCGACCCTCTTGTCTCCCCACTGCAAAGATAAAGAGACTGTCAGGAGAGGCACAGGAACATGACACCCAGAAAAGTCCTTTTCAAAGGATGACCAGCTTGTCCGCAATAGAGGCAGAGGTTAAGTCTGCGACGTCTAATACGCTACTCTGGCGTTAACGCAGACCTAATAGCACCAATCTGCATGGGCTCTGGAGCCACGTTGAAGGTGGATGAAGAAGCAACTGGAGAACTTGTGGAAGGCATTCGGACAGGAGGAGGAGCGGATGGTAACAACCAAGTCTGAGGGGAAAGACCTGCTTTCTCAGCCTTTTCTTCTTCCCGGCGTTCCCTGAGCCTCTGGTCTAATTGGATTGAAATGAGGATGAGATCCTCCAGACTATCAGGGATGCCAGTACGAGCTAACTCATTTTTTAGCTCAGATGAAAGTCCAAAACGGTACTGGTTTTTTAAAGCTGCTGGGTTCCATTCGGTATCATCCGCCCATTGCCGGAATTCCAGCGTATAATCTTCCGCTGGACGGTCCCCTTGCTTCAGAGCACGCAGGGCGGCCTCAGCAGTGGTGGCTCTGTGTGGATCATCGAAGATAACTGCCATCGCATCAAAAAAGGAATCAACTGTGGCCAGTACAGGACTTTGACGATCCATGAGACGGAAAGCCCAGGTCTGTGGTTCGCCCGTGAGGAATGAAGTGATAACCCCAACCCGGATTTGCTCAGTGGGATACGTGTGGGGTTTAAGTGAAAATAGCAGCTTACAGTTGCTCCTGAAGTTCCGGAACACCTTTCGATCACCAGCGAACTTTTCCGGAAAGGCCACTTTAGGTTCGGAGATTCCCGAGGTGATCACCTGAACCTCCGTTGGAGCTGGAGGAGGAGCAGCCGTGGAAGGAAGAACAGCTGGCGGATGGGTTCTGATATGCTCCTGCAACTGCAAATAGCCACTTTGCAGCTCCCGAACAGCTTGTGTAAGTGAGGACAGCTGTTGGGTTAAAACGGCAAATGGAGACGCTCCTTCAGCTGGATCCATCCTAGGGCCTGGTTATACTGTCAAGCTTACCAGTATAATCCAGTCGTAGAAGGAGCTGGAGCCGTAGATAGTGAACCCACAAGCGCCTCACACAATCGCTACCCACCTGGAGTGGAACAGGGAGCAGGGTTGTGGAGAGTAGCCAATGAGACGATCAGCGAAGTACAAAAGGATTAGGCAAAGTCGTGGTCAGGAGGTCCGAGGTCAAAAGGCAGGCAGCAAGATTCGTAAACGATGAGACAGGCCGAAGAGTCGAGACAGGCAGCAGAAATCGTAGTCCGGGAACAGGCAAGGGTCAACAACAGGAATTCAAAGAGTATAGAGAGGCTAGGGTTTCAGTTAAACAACCTAATAACCAGGCAATGCATCTCAATCTGAACCAGGTTTAAATATTGTTAGTTTGGCGCCAACTGGCGTTTTTTTCGCCGGCGTCGCGGTACTGACGTCAGCACGTCCGTCTTAGGCGTTTTCGCCCGCGTCCTTGTGCCAGCGACCGCCGCCGGCGCCTTCGCGCCTGCGCCTGCGCCGGATAGAACGCGGACCCGAATCCTCACAGACAGAAGTTTCAAGACACAAATAAGAGAGCACCTTAATAACATAAAAAAAGGGTGTACTAACACACAAGCGTGTCAGCCCATTTCAAAAGCCATCATAATCCAGATCCCTCTTTATTAACTTTAGTGGGGATAGTTCAGAAAAAGGCACATTGGCGTGGGAGTGATATAATTAAATTAATATCTAAAAAAGAAACCTTCTGTATCCACAAATTAAAAACACTCACACCCAAAGGCTTGAATATTGAAATTGATTTGAAATGTTTTTTAAATGATGAATTCGCTTCTAAATTATTTATTTATCAGCAAGTTGATCATTTTTAAATTTATATAATTTTAAGAATCCTTGTACATTAATTGTCCTTCTCTTTTGTACTAATTAATTGTATTAAATGTAAATTGATAGAACTACCCTCCAACCAGATAAATAACACCGAAGTGGAGTGTGGGTAATTTGCCCCGAGGAAGTATTTTTAAATACGAAATGCGTTGGGCTTTAATTAGTCTGTTACAAAAAAAAATTGTTAATTTAATCCCCAGCACTTTGACTTCGTTTTTTACGGTGATAATTCCTATGTATCAAAAAGAAAAATAGTGGTATTTTAGCTACAAGTATTGGCGTCCAACACGAGGAAGAAACTGGCAACCGGAAGCGTTTCCCAATACAGACGAAAGAACAGAAACCGGCGACCATCACCTCCAATCTCACACACACCCCCACGAGTCAGAGCATCTGTCTGAACATAACGCAAAGAGAACAGACCTCCGCATCGGACCGCCAAGATACCAATTCCATGCACTTCCAGGGGTAAGTGCAGTCATTAGCTCCTCTCCGCAATCGTACCTACGATCCTGCACTATTTACGTTTTTTCCCCATTAGGTACAGCCTCACACACTACAAAAACGGGATAGGATCATCGCTTATAGAAAGGCATGCTGACCGCACAACTTTTGTAAGTAGTTCCAATATATTAATTACTTTTCGTGTTAAAAGGCTATTGCATCGGGATTGCTTTTTTTTTTTTAGGTACACCGTTTTAGTGCACCTTCCTTTGACTTTCTGATGTAATGTATAAAGGCTGGAGTGACTGGATGCAGTGGCGTAACTTCGGATGCAGGGCGCCCCTGCAAAAAAAAATTCAGGGCCCCCCTCTGCACATATATAATAGTGGGAGAATTTCATTTATAATACCCCCAGAATTCATAGAAGGACGGTACAGTGGCAATTCCATGTATAAATGGCACAATTGCAAATTTGCACATTAAGGCAAGGAAATGGGTTAAAGGACCACAATAAATGTGATTTGTATCCTTACCGCCCTACATTCTTTCTATGCTGATAGTCTGGTAGAAGGGGGAGGAGGGGGGAATCTGCAGGGAACGAACATCTGTCCTGCTTGTCTGGCTTGCTTCCCTCCACATGTTACTGAACTACAACTCCCAGCACCAACACCTGGAGAGCTACAACCTTGGCCCAGGGCTAGTGGGGAGAGAGAAGAACCTGCTTCTGGAACTTTAATGTCAGGCCGATGGTAAAACAGAGTGAGTTTATTGCCTGGGCACTGTGTAAGTGAAGTGGGAAAAGGGGCATGAGTGTGGGCACAGCTGGCATCACACACACACAGCAGCAAATGTACCAATCACTCACACAGTAACAAACACACACAAACACACACAAACAGAGAAACACAAACTCAAACTGTAATTGACACACATAGTAGAGCTTGCCTGGCTGCATGGCATCCGATCCAACCTGCTCCCTAAATCAACCCAGCCCCCGGCCCCAGGTTTCAGCTCAAACAGTTCCAGCAGCACAAACAAGGCAGCTAGGAAGATCAGAATGACACCGCTGCCATGAGCACTCACTACTGGGATCCATCCTTTGAAAGCAGACCAGCAGCAAAGAACGTAAGTGAAATTGTGCCATGTGACAGTCGTCTCATACCGGTCCCGGCACTACACTAACTCCTCCAGGCACTGGGCGGAGGGCGGAGTTTAGAATTAGAAGAGCCCATGATCCAAGCACGCCTCACCTCTCAGACTGAAGCAGCTGCACTGTACACTCTGCAGGTTCCGCCCCCCAAGTGACGTGCAGTTTAGAAACTGTTTTTTTTCCAAGCTGCACAGGATTATCGGGAATTTAAAGTGCCTATAAGGGACAGCGTGTTGAGCTGTAAAAAAATCGGACGGTTGAGAGGTATGCGGGTATCCCCATACTACTGAGGAAGCAGGCCCCGTCCGGGCCCCCTGCACTCCCGGGCCCCCCTGCGGCTGCGGGGTCTGCTTCCTCGGTAGTTACGCCACTGACTGGATGTCTAACATAATAGCCAGAACACCAATTCCTGCTTTTCAGCTTTCTTGGTTTCCACTGACTGGTTACCCTGGTGACCAAGCAGTAACCAATCAGTGACTTGAGGGGGGGCATGGGCCATAACTGTTGCTTTTGAATCTGAGCTGAATGCTGAGGATCAATTGCAAACTCACTAAACAGTTATGTGCCATGTGGTCCCGCTTCAAGTCACTGATTAACTCAGAGTTAGAGAGCTGAAAAGTAAGAAGTTGGATTCTGGCTATTATATTATACATCCAGTCACTCCAGCCTTTATACATTACATTTGTGCCTAACTAACTATAATAGAAACAGTTTTTATTTTGCACAGCCTATTTATTTACACAGTTTTTATTTTTACACTGAACTGTCCCTTTAAGGATACTTTCAAAATGCTTATGGTCACCCCATCAGCTTTTATAGCTGACATTACAAGTATTAGGCACTTTGAAATATCACCTCCCAGTGCAGTAATCATACAGATATGGAATCTGGTACCTGAATAACAGTTTATCCGGAATTCTCAAAAATGCAATATCATTAACATATTAAAGGGGAACTTTCTCAAAAATTAAAACAAACAAAATAACTGCCTTTTGCACAAATTTGCATGTAGAGAGACATAATGTCTGGTGATTTTAATAGAGTGAGCTCTAATACATCTTCTAGGCAAAAGGAGCCCCCAGAAGATATATTGCATCTAATTATCAATGACTATCTGACACCCAACTACTGCATGACGACAGAATGAAGAGAAACAGATCCTGAGAGAGGGATAGTGAAGATAAACTTGATTATTTCCGAAACGATTCTGAAATTTTTAATTTATTATATTTGGAAAGTTTCTTATTTCAGTATGAGGAAGCTTATATTAAATTGTGCATAGTTCCCTTTTAAGGAAAAATGTTAGGTTGAAGAAGTACTCAAATGAACTGACACGTTGACTGTCATGTTTGACAGTTTCTCTTTTGCGAACCCTCTATAAACCCATTTTGATGGCAAAACAATTTTACTAGGTTAATCTTGTTTTTTTTGGACATGGTGCTCAAAATATAGGAAAGCCTCATCCAAAAAAACCCCAAAGGCGTAAGCATTTCTGAAAACAGACCTAATGAAATGCATGCCTTCTTTCCATTAATGCCTTGGGAAGGTATTTTTTTTTTTAAATGACTGTATCCTGTAGGTTCTTCTTCTTCTACCTAAAAGACTAGAAATATCAATGTAAATAATACCCTGCCATATTTGAAAAGTAAGATAAAGAAATGTAAAAAATACTTTATCAATTTCATCTACTAACAATATAATTCTGTTTAATTCTGCCATATTTACATTTCACAGAATAGCAATGCAAGTTGTGGTCAAAACCACAAAACACGTGACTATATTTTTTGCAAACAGTGTATTTCAAAATATTAATTCAATGAAAATAATAATTTAAATATTAATGAAAACTGGCATATTTTGTACAGGATGCCTAATGTTTCCATTTACTGGCATATTTTGCGCAGGATGTCTAATAGTGGGAGCTGCCATACTATTTTCTGATGAGGGAATGTGACATTTTCATAACAGACAGCAATGAAACAGTGCCCTTCTATTGGCCACATGGTCAAAAAGACTGGCAGAATGCTTGTTGCTATGTCTCAAATGTGGCAGTTAATTTACACAGCAAGATAAGCCATACTAAGTTTTTATCTTATGCAATAATAGGTTAGCATAAGAAAATATCAGCTTGCTCGTATAAGGAGAAACTTTTGTTTGTAGGAAAGCAGGAGGTCAGAAAAGTGCATGAGTGAACTCCCACACAATATTATTTTAGCTGGCAAAGTAAAAGCATTATAAAATCACTGAGGTTTTCATTTATATACATTTATAGCTGCACATTTTCAGTTTTTATGTAAATATATAGGTGCAAAGAGTGCATGCAGTTCTGTATTGTTTTACTTGTTTTAATAACCTTTCCTCTGCAATCATATCATGGAGTTTTCCTTCTGTTGGGCAACATCCTAAAGACCTTATGATTGTTCCTATCTCTCTGTAAAAACAGTAGCACAGTTAGAGGCCCGTTTATCAAAGGTCGAATTTCAAATTCATGTGAATTTTTTTTACTCCAATAAATTTGAATATACTCGAATTAGACTAAACTGGAATCAAGTATTTTCTCAGAAATACACTGTCAGGAAGGCTATTAACATCTTCAAATGGGTCACTGGAACTCTGTCATTGACTTCTACATAAACTCAGCAGGTTTTAGGTGGCAAATAGTTGATTTCGAATAGTTCCCAGGGTCAAGGTTTGATAAATCTCGAACTTTGAATTCGAATCGAGTTTGCAGTACTCCCAGTTTGAATTTCTGAATTTTGACCAAAAATACAATTCGGAAATTCGGATTCAAAGTTACTATTCGATGTGGTTTTTGTTTCCCGTTTCCTTTCTTGTTAAGCCTCATATCTTTGCCTGCGCTTAGGGTGAAGCATTTGCCCAGTGCATTGTCAATTGTTGGGGATTTAAGGAGGCATTTAGAAGAACAACAGAAGGCATATTTCTACTTTTATAAGACTGCTTACTTTAAATGTATTTTATATATTAAGGAAATATGCATTTTATATTATACCAGCCATAAAAATGTTTTCTTAAAATACTTATAAACATAATGGAAAGCAATAAACACAATGAAAGAGAGCTAACAGCTGCATTACAATAACTGGTTTATTGTATATGTGGCCTACTTTTATATTCCTGGTGCATCACAGACTTGGTTCATACAATATGCCACAGCCCTGCCCATAGAAACTTATTAGTGATGCTGATAATATCCAGACACTGTGCAAAGTAACGTTTTTTTTTTAGAAGGATTCCCTGCAGTTAAATCTTTTTTCAAATACATGAAAACGTAACTGACAGAAAGGTTTTTAATGAACTGAAACATTTATGAATGAAGATATGTAGTTGTGTTATTTTGTCTAGATCACTTTGAACTGTCAAACACCATTCCGTGTAATGGTGTATCACCAGCTCATCAGCATCAATCAACACCCAATCCAAATCCTTATTATCTGATGCATTTATTTGCTGTTATGGAATACATGTTTGAAAGTAGTACCCATCAACCATCAAATATACTGTTCTTTCATTAATGTGTTCCTTATTCACTGAGAAGACACAATCATCCACAGGGCCGGGCCAAGGTATTTTGGCACCCTAGGAAAGAGCTTCAATCAGTGCCCCCCACCCCACCCGGTCCAGCAGGAGCCAAGAGGGAGGTGGGGAGTGCTTCTGCCAGCAGTACGAATCACGGGCAAGAGGGGTTTGGAACAGGCTGTTTATAAAATTGATACACTATTAAAGGCAAAGCAAACCAGGGTTTGAAAAAAAAAAAAAGAAAAAAATTCCCCTTAAAATTGCGCTCCCCCCATGATTGCACCCTAGGCGGACGCCTACCTCTGGTTCCGGCCCTGATCATCCATCACAATTCTTACAGGGCCAGAGCCTATAAGCAGCTAGTATAAGGCACAGAAGTAAGTGTTTCTTTTTAAAACAAATATATTTATTTGCATAAATACTGTATATAAAAACCATAGTTGTTAATACATAAATCTCATGTGTATTTAAAATCATTAATCCCTGAACAACACTTTTTCTGAAATACATACATGTGTATGTTCTACTGTATATTTGGCAGTACATTTTTTAATAGACATTGTAAAAATGTAAATAAATATAGTCAAGTTGTGCATTTTCAATCATGGATTGATTTGAAAAAAAGACTGGAATATGAATAGGAGAGGCCTGAAAAGAAAAGATGAGTAATACAAAGTAGCAATAACAATACATTTGTAGCCTTACAAAGCATTTGAAATCAGCAAATAATCAGAAGAAAATGCATACTGTCTCTAATCTATTTCCGAGCATATTAATTCATAGTTGTAAAGGCATATAAAGCTGATAATTTATTTTATACAAAGTGTTTATACAAAGTGTTTATACAAAGTGTTTATACAAAGTGTTTTTGTACCTGAAAATTATGATTTTAACAATTTATTTTTCAGGAAGAATTTTTTAGAAAATTAGAGTGGTTTAATTTTCTAGTTAAAAAAAACCAAAAACCACAGAAATTCCTTTAAAACGAGAGGGAAAAAATATGGTTTGCATTTTGTTCCCTGCTCTGCATCTAGATTTGACCAGTAGTAGTACAGTGCTATGCAAAATGTTGGCGCTATATAAATACATGTTAATAATAATAGTAGTGCTCTTTGTATGCACACTAAAGGTGTTCAGAAACGGGGGGCGTGGCTTGGCACCGAGCAAGATGGACGCATAGCCTAGGGAGCTCCACACCAGTCTCTTTCAAAAGCAAGTAAGCCCGGTCTAAACAGTGCAGAAAAGAAGGGAAGCTTTACAGAAGGACTTACTCACCTCTGGCATTATGGGCAGACACAAAAAATCTAGCTCCCCATTAAAATTAACAACTCTCAAAAGTACCTCACAGGGAACTCACACAGAGCCCACACAAAATGGCACCGCAGCTTCATCAGCTGCAGTTACCTCACAGACACAGATAGCTTTTCCAAATATAAATGAGCAAAGCGGTGAATATAATCAGCCAGTCACAGAGGGCAAATTAAAAGAACTGCTAAACAAATGTATAACTCTCCAAAATGACCTGAGACAAACCCTGTCAGAAATAAAGACAGAAATAAGAGGTCTGGGAGATAGAATTACACACTTGGAAAATAAGGCAGAGGAGACTGTTTCTGCACATAACCAAGTTGTGGATATTTGTACTAACTTAGAGGAGGATATTACTACACTACAGAAAAAAGTCATTGATTTAGAAGACCGCTCCCGCAGAAATAACGTGCGGTTCAGAGGAATCCCTGAAGACATTAAAGGTCCAGATTTGATATGTTTTTTAAAGTTCATAACTTTAACAGTACTTCCACAGGTCTCAGATCATTTGCTAACTCTAGACCGTGCTCACAGACTGCCAAAATCCTGCAATGCTCCTGCCACAGCACCAAGAGATGTTCTAGTACGATACCATTATTTCCATATAAAGGATGCTTTTCTTAAAGAGCTCAGAAACGTAAAAGATCTACCAGAACAATTCAGAGCTATCCGTATCTTTGCAGATTTATCTGCAGCCACTCTGGCCCAACGTAAAGAATTTGCAGATATAACCACGCTTCTGAGGGCAAATAATATAATATACAAATGGGGCTTTCCAACAAAACTGATAGTAACCAGAAATGGGAATACTTTTGTGTTCAATACACCAGAAGAAGCTCGGGGGTTAACACGTGAATGGGAGCTAACCAACACAGATTCCAATGGAGACCTTCCAGTCAAAAAAAAACCTAGATTAAACGCAGAATGGGGAAAAACACCTGTAAAATGAAATACCCATCAGTGCTAAAATGGATTACAAGTAGCACAGAGACTGGTGGAATTTTTTTTTTCTAGGCTAACTTTCTTTAGTCTATCTAACTGTATATATATATATATATACTAGTTTAAACAAATACACGTCCTAGATATAACTGCTCCAACTCATAATTTAATGAGAAAAAATTTGAAAGCTTATATAGAAAATGTTTCATTCTGTATGGAGCAATGTTCACTGACTTTAAATAGTCAGATGGTTATTTTCCTTGATATGTTTTGCTCACTTTTAAGGTTTTGTTTAATAAGTTTTTTTCTGTACCAGGGTAGTACAGCTAGTTACCACTATATCTCATTGCAATGTATTTTACTGCTTTTAGGTCAAGCTATAAAACTCTCTAAAATGATATGCATAATAAGAGGATATACAATATCCTCTTATTATTGTTCTTTGACTTGATACAATATGTAAGGTATTTCTGGGTTCAGCCTTCCACAAGGTCAGCAAAGCATATTACAAATTTTGAACATGACTACACCAATTAAATTAGTTTCCTTAACGTTAAGGGCCTTAATATCCCCTTTAAAAGATCTAAAACATTTTCTCATATGAAAAAGCAAAATGCAGATGTAATATTCCTGCAGGAAACTCATTTTAAAAAAGGAGAATCACCACAATTTTCTTCAAAGTATTTCCCACATATATTTCATGCAATGGCACCAGAAAAGAAAAAGGGGGTATCCATACTGTTCAACCATAGAATATCTTTTGAATTATTGCACTGTGAGTCTGACCCTGATGGAAGGTACCTAATTCTGACATGTAAATTAAATGATGAACTTTTCACATTGTGTAATGTATATGCTCCAAATACGAAACAAATTAGATTCTTACATCAATATTTAATAAACTATATAAACAGAAACAGGGGTTTATCATCATAGTGGAGACTTTAATATCATATCAGACTCCAAAATAGACACTACATCAAATTCAGACAGATATCAAAAATCTAGTCTCAAAAATGGTAAAAAAGGAACAACAGATTCACCCTTCGCCAAACTCCTAGCCCAATTCAATCTCTATGACACTTGGAGGATAATAAACCCTAAAACTAGAGATTATACATTCTTTTCACACCCCCATGAGACCTATTCAAGAATAGATTATTTTTTGGTAGATAAAATATTACTACAGTATGTTAAAAAAGCCACCATAGGGAATATAACATGGTCGGATCATGCTCCAATATCAATTTCCGTAAGCGAGCCATTAAATAAGTTTCCAATAAATACGTGGAGGTTAAATGAATCTTTATTAAATAGGATAAGTGATAGAGAATTTTACAATAATAGTTTGAGAGATTATTTTGAGATTAATTCTTCCACAGAAACTCCACTTCAGACACAATGGTGTGCTCACAAAGCTTCCATACGTGGGCTCTTTATTCAAAAAGCTGCCTATTATAAAAAGAAAAACAGGTTGGAAAGAACAATGTTAGAATCAAACCTAACTCTATTAGAAACACAAAACAAACTTAACCCCTCTAAAAATAGAACTAAGGAAATACAACAAATTAGAGAGAAACTTCATAATCTAGATCTCCTTAAATTTGAGTTTTATTTAAGGAAATTAAAAATCCTACAATATTATAAAGGTAATAAGTCAACAGATCATATGGCAAACTATTTAAAAGCAAAGCAACTAAAATCAAAAATCAAAAATATTAAGTTACAGAATGGCAAGATACTCTCTAATCCATTGTCCATTGCTGAAGCATTTGCAAAGTATTATTCAGATCTCTACAACCTAAATAAGGATAATACAGTAACTCAGCCTAACCCACAAAGTATAGATACATATTTAACAACAATAGATTTACCTTGTTTAAATAAGGATCAAGTTTTTTCCCTGAAAGCTCCAATCTCTCAACAAGAAGTTGAATATGCAATAAAATCATCCCCTATAAATAAAGCACCTGGCCCAGATGGATTACCTGTAATATATTATAAAACATTTTCGCAGGTATTAATACCAAAACTCACAGAGTTATATAATTCAATATTATTAGGAGAATATTTCCCCAAAGAAATGTTACAGGCCACGATTACGGTAATACATAAGGATGGTAAAGATCCATCAAATGTCACAAACTATAGGCCAATTTCTTTGTTAAATTGTGATTTAAAATTTTATGCTAAGATATTAGCAAACAGATTACAAGATATTGTTTGCAATATCATAGACAAAGACCAAGTAGGCTTTATTAAGGGTCGTCAGACACAGGATAATACCAGGCGCTTTATAGATATAATACATGTTATCAGACAATCCAAGGTCCCTACTTTAGTCATGTCTTTAGACACAGAGAAAGCGTTTGACCGAATATATCATGATCTGATAAAAAGAGTCTTAGATAAGATTGGATGTGACAGCACATTTATACATGCAATTTCTGTATTATATCAAAATCCATCAGCCAGAATAATAAATACAGGCTTGCTATCTCAAAAAGTTAATATCACAAATGGGACTCGACAGGGTTGCCCCCTTTCTCCATTAATATTTAATCTAACAATAGAAATACTTGCTCAAAAAATTAGAACCTCCAAGGAATTATCGGGTGTTCAAATTGGTCTTAAAGATCATCGAGTTGGTCTATACGCAGATGATATTATTATTACCTTGTCTAACCCTATAGAGACTCTCCCAAAACTTATGACAATACTACAAGAGTTTGGGAACATATCTTACTATAAAGTAAATGAAAATAAAACCCAGGCATTAATGTTCAATATTTCCAATAAAGACCAATATATCTTGAAACGTCAATTTAAATTTGACTGGCGCAAAGATTACATATCTTATTTAGGCATAAGGTTGACAAAGGACCCTGCAAAATTGCTTGATAGTAATTTTAATCCAATACTAAATACTATTAAAGAAGAAACAGGCAAATGGAAACATTTATTTATTTCATGGTTGGGTAAAATCTCAGTGATAAAAATGATACTGCTTCCAAAATTATTATATGTTTTGCGTACTATTCCCATTACAATCCCATCCTCTTTTTTTGTTAAAGTTTCTAATATGTTCAACCAATTTATATGGAACAATAAAACTCCTAGAGTTGCAACAAGTATTCTGCAGAGAAGTAGATCTATGGCTGGTATTGGAATGCCAAACATTAAGAAATACTATATAGCCAATATTATAAACCAGGCTACAGACTTATTATCAGTATCTTCACAGTCCAAATGGTCAGAAATAGAGAGGACCCTCATGAACACCTCTTCCTTAGATACAATACTCTGGACAAATGAAAAATTAAATCAAAGACAACTGATGAACTTACCTGCAACTGTAAAGACTGCTATAAAATATGGAGGGATAATAGAGAAAACACACTATGCTCTCCGTTTCCATCTCCTATGGCACCTATTTCAGTTTTGGAACCAATACTAAACATTGATTTGTCAACATGGGTTAAAAAAGCCCCATTAAAATTAATGGACTTGTACTGTGCAGATGAACTTAAATCCTTCATGTGTCTGAAGAATGAACTATCCTTGGAAAAACATGACTTTCACAAATATTTGCTGATACGGAATTACATAACAACACTTCCTTTTTCTAAACTTAGACCACTATCGAGCTTTGAAAGCTACTTCCATGATGGCTCAAGCATAAAAAAAGGAATGGCAAAGATTTATGGTCTTTTAGGAGAACCAAAGGAAATACAGAAAATCCCACACATGATTAAATGGGAACAAAGATTTAAGAAAAACTATACAATAAGGGAATGGCAAAAGGCTATCTCCAGAACACAACAGTTCACTAGATGTGTTACGCATCAAGAGTGCTATTACAAAATCTTATATAACTGGTATCTAACCCCTTCAAGATTATCAAAAATGTACTCTGGAGCTTCAAATTCCTGTTGGAGATGTGACAAGGACATAGGAGATATGCTCCATATTTGGTGGTCATGTGACAAAATACAGAGATTTTGGCTTAATGTGAGATCTTTGATCACAGAAATAACACAACAAAATATTCCACAGTCTCCAGAAGCTATGCTGCTGAATCTATATGGAAAACTTCCAAATAAAAATATAGAATTTCTGACTTTCCAAATACTGAATGCTTGCAGACTTTTGATTGCTAGAAATTGGAAAAAACAAGAAGTCCCTAGTATTACCCAAGTACAAAGAGAGGTGACCAACAATTTAGGATATGAAGAAGCAGTACCGAGGAATTTAAGGGGGAAAAAAACAGTTTTGGAAGTTCAAAAACTTTGGATGTCTAAGGTCAATATCTAGTTTATTTACAGCTTATATGTATTGTATGAATGGTAATTACCCTGAGAGTCATGCAGATATAATACAGGTTACACTACCCTTACCCTTACTATTTTTTTTTTCTGTTTGTTTGTTTGTTTGTTTAATTGTGTGTATATTATTTTGGCTAATGTAATAAGTATGCAATGTTTTGAACCATTATATGCCATATAATGATTTTATTGTTGAAAACTAATAAAAATTGTCAGGATAAAAAAAAAAAAAGGTGTTCAGAAACATACACTTAAAAAACAGTCTATTTGAAAACAATAATTGTTTCTTAAAAAATACCTCAATTGTCCTTTGGAATATATTTTTAGTGTCCTTAAGCTAAATGCATATAGTACAAGTTGAGATTGTGCTACCAATAGAGAATAATACTGTGTGATGTTATGTTCCTCCTATAGAATGATAATTTCCAGAACAAGAAACAGCGAGAAATTGGAAGGTGGCAGTTTCAAAGCAAATAGCCGACAACAGTTATCAGGACTTGAAGGTGGCAGTTTCAAAGCAAATAGCCGACAACGGTTATCAGGACTTGTAATGAAGAAGAAAGAGGTGGCATGGAACTGCTTTCTGGCAGGCTGTTGTTTCTAATACTCAATGTAACTGAATGTGTCTCAGTGGGACCTGGATTTTTACCATTGAGTGCTGTTCTTAGATCTACCAGGCAGCTGTTATCTTGTGTTAGGGAGCTGAGATCACTCCAACCTGCAGTATAGCATCAAAGAGTGACTGAAGTCTATCAGAGCACAAGTCACATGACTTGGGGCAGCTGGGAAACTGACAATATGTCTAGCTCCACGTCAGACTTCAAAATTAAACATAAAAAATCTCTTTGCTCTTTTGAGAAATGGATTTCATTGCAGCACTATTAACTGATGCATTTTGAAAAAAAAGTTTTCCCATGACCTTAAATTAAAGTTAAATACTGGTTTTAGTGGTTCTCAAACTGTGGGTAGGCAAGCAGTGGGAAGAGGGGCCCAGACTGATGTGTAGTTGGCATTAAATTTAAGGGGACATGTGCATGGAATAGTAAAAGGATTGCTTAAACACCATTCTTTTAACATAACTTTACCCTGTTTGTGAGGTAACTAACCATAAGCTAGACCTCAAACAGTGTCAGTATTTCAGTGTAGCATCAACAGTGTTAATATTGTGATGTATTGAATATATATATATAGTGAATAAAGTACCCCCTCTTGTAAATGATAAGGATATTATAAGTTACCAAGGAGTTTCATGACCATATAAAAACACGAAGCAGAAGGCCGAGTGTTTTTATACAGGTCATGGAACTCTGAGGTAACTTCTAATAGCTTCATATTTTGCAACAGGGGGTACTTTATTTATTATAATACACACATTTCAGTGAGTCATGTGACAGAAATTACATCACTACTCATCGTTTATAACTGATGACATCAGTACTCACCATTTATAAGGATATAATTTACAAGATAAGCATGGCTTTTGTGTATTATAAGTCTATATAACAGCATGCTGTTGAATTCTATATTCCAAATGCAAAAGTAAATGAGCTGTAGTGTGCTTATATACTGTATTTGTGTAGTTTCTTACTTGTAGAAGAAATCTAGCCTAGTGTCCTCTCAGCCAAGCCTGGAAGATTTCATTTTCATTCACCTATAACTTTCAGCATTGTAGTGTAGTTAATTTATAAAAAAAACAATTCTGAAATACATAAATGTGTATGTTCTACTGTATATTTGGCAGTACATTTTTTAATAGACGTAAAAATGTAAATAAATATAGTCAAGTTGTGCATTTTCAATAGTTTTGTGGACTATTTGTATAAAAATATGGTTAGAAATTACAGAAATTACAGAAATAGAGCATGGGAGCGTGTTTGGCCACTCTTGTCTGATTTGATAGTCTACCGACCTTTATATGGGATGAAAATTGTCATTTCTTCTATAAGTTTGTCATCATAGTTTAAGGGATACTTGTAATGGAAACCGATAATCCTCCCCAAGATGGCGGCCAAGATGGCGTCCAAGATGGCGGCCTCCTGGATCCTGCTGGTCGCAGCACTATGACATCGGCGTCTTTACGCCCTCGGATTGGTCGCCGGCGTCGGAACGGACGCCGGCGTCAGAATGTGCGTTGGCGTCAGGACGCTGGCGTAAGTGTGTCGGCGTCCGTGTCATGACATCAGTGCGTCCAAAATTGGCGCCAAACCCAGGCCTATTTAAAGCAGCTTCAGAGTTTCCTCAGTGCCCAATTATAGGTTTTCGCTTGCTGATTCCTGGGTGTGTTTCTTGTTGATTATCTTGTGTACCGACCTTGCCTGAACTCTCGTATTTGAACCTCGTCTGCCTGAACTGATTCTACTGCCTGTTTACGACTATTCTATTGCCTACTCCTTCTGTGCTGCGAACTCGGACTTTGTTACCTCCTCCTTGGTCCTTACTACCTCGGGGCCCTCGGGCCTTACAATACTGTCATGGGAAAAAAAATGTTTTTCAAAATGAATCAGTTAATAGTGCTGCTCCAGCAGAATTCCAGCAGAAGTCACATGACTTGGGGCAGCTGGGAAATTGACAAAATGTCTAGCCCCATGTCAGATTTCAAAATTGAATATAAAAAAATCTGTTTGCTCTTTTGAGAAATGGATTTCAGTGCAGAATTCTGCTGGAGTAGCACTATTAACTGATGCATTTTGAAAAAAACATGTTTTCCGATGACAGGATCCCTTTAAGGCAAGTACTAATGAGGTGAGAAAATCCCACCAGCAGATGATACCCCTGTAGTCATGGTCCATCTCTGACCACTCTAATTATTATCTTAATATTCAATTTTATTTCCCCATTAAAAACTCAACCAGAAAATTTTGAGGCTTCATAAATAGCCCCCCCCCCCATTATTGTCATAACAGCGACCAACACTTAATCACACTATGTCCAAGACAGGACAACCTGGTGGTATCTAGTTATAGATTGTCCGTTCAGATCTTTTTATTAATATAGGTTTCTAAAGCATTTTCTGTAGGCAGAATTATCATGGTGGCCACAGCAAAATTCATTCCAAAAATGGGTATGTCTTTTGTGACCTCAACCTCCTAGTTACCAAGCCGCATTTATTCTTCTACAGGCCGATATCCCGTTGCCCAAAAACACCGTTCTTTCTTCTCTCTTAGGTCTGGTAGGGTGGATTACCAAGAAGACAATTTATAGGCTCCTAATAAAGCAACCCATAAGTATGCTTGATAAAGTCACATAAAATAACCAAGGGACCTTAAATCTGAATGATTTTCTGGTTTCACAGTGCCAGAGCAGATGGACAGGCCAAAAGGGTGACTATAAATCCTGATTTACATATCTGCTAAGACAGGTGTTCATATCCTATCGACCGTATCCCAAAACATACCTGTATCAACATGAACAAAAAACAAAATAAAAATTATTTATGCTAAAAATACATTGTTCCTATACTTTCAGTAAAAGAAATGTATCCTTAAATGATAAAGCAGAAATGTTTATGATCCGGGATATAGACGTAATTGTGCATGCAACTGCTACACTTGGGGGCAATAAAAACACAGCTACCTGCTGATCAAGTTCCATTCACTAAAATGGGAAGCTAAAAGTATTCACATCATTGGGCATAAATACAGGTGTGCAGCTGCAACTGGGCACAGAAATCTAAGGGTTCCTAAAGGCACAAAAATTGGATATTTCCTGAAAAATTAAAAACTGCAGATTGAAAAGGACGGGTCACAATGAGAGAGGGATGTTTTTTGGCCATATCCCAGACTTGTCCAATCATGAGCCATACAGTTACACACCAAAGACTGCCCCCCTCTACCACCTTGGCCCCCACACTTTAAAAAAACCTAGGAAACTCTAGTGTTGTGTGACTCTTACACAGGGGTGTTTGTTTCTGCATTTTTGAAATGCATGCTGAGTGAAAAAAACACATATTTCTTCTACGTCCCTCCATGTCAGTACACATGGGGCGTTGCCCCTCCCAGACCTGGAGGTAGGACCTATAACATAGCCAATCAAAATGAATCATGACCTTTAAGACCACATGACTTCCTCCTCACCACAGTTATTTTTTGTCCTACTGGACAGGGAGGTAGGATCTCCCTCCTCACTTTTTATTTTTTGGTGAAATTTGAGAGAAATCAAACACAGTTTTTGTTTTTTTCTTTTGTATTTTTTGGGGGGGTTTTTTCCTCTGTGTGGACACAGAGGGATGATTCCCAGGTAATGGAGAAGATTTTACCTGATGCCTCAAGACGCATAATCTGTAAATTATCGCTTATTGGGAAGAAATGCAGGTGTGGGCATATCCATGGTCCTAGCCCTGTGCTAAAATAGCCCCCCTGCTATATGCCCAGCGAGGCACAAGATTCAATCTAGTGCTTTTTCGGAAGAGACACAGTTGTTGGCTTCCCACATTATTACCTGTGACCCTTTTGTTTTTTCTTTTGTATTTTTTTTTGTTTATTTTTTACCTCGGTGTGGACACAGAGGGATGATTCCCAGGTAATGGAGAAGAATTTACCTGATGCCTCAAGACGCATAATCTGTAAATTATCACTTAGTGGGAAGAAGTGCAGGTGTGGGCATACCCATGGTCCTAGCCCTATGCCTATATGCCCAGCGAGGCACAAGATTCAATCTAGTGCTTTTTGGGAACAGACACAGTTGTGGGCTTCCCACATTGTTACCTGTAAGCTTTTTGGACTCCCCTTTTCTTTTGAGTTACGTGAGGCTTTACAGAACTCTACAGAACCTCTGCAAAAGGGCCATGGGTATGCATATGGGCTAGTTATAACAGCCTGAAGCTGGTGAGTATGATTCTTCATTATCTACTGTGTGTTTTTTAAAAATGCTCAGTGCACTGGGAAGTCTGCATGCTAATTAGCTAATTATGTCCCTCAGATGAGAGCTATTTGGGGCTTTGGCTGGAGTTTCCATCCAGCTAATTAGTCACTATCTGATAAGGTGCAGGTGTGCCTTCAGCCCCATTGCTATTGCTGTTTAATATTTTAAACTTTGTATGGGTGAACCTGCATCCTCTGTGCAGACAAAGAAGTTATATTGGCTCATGTTACTAAGGCACCTCCAGGAAGGGCTAGAGGTTACACTGTTCAAGCAGTATGGCACCTCCTTCCTTATGGGTCTGCTCTTAACAAGCAGTGTTCCACCTGTCTGGATATTCCTGATGAAAAGCCTGAGCTATCTGGTAAGGTGCCTGTGTTCCTCTGACTTCTTGTATTATCTGAAGTCTTATGTTGTGAGCTGGCGTCCTCTGTGCAAAATGCAGTATTGGCTACAGTATTGGCTCTTGTTACACAAGGCCTCTGCCTAAGCAGTGTGGTACCTGAATCCGGTGAGTTTGATTTCTCAGTATCCATTGTGTGTTTGAATCATTAATTTCACTGGCAAGTCTGCATGTTAATAAGCTTAATATGTCCCTCAGTTGAAAGCTATCAGGGCTTTGGCTGGAGTTTCCATCCAGCTAACTAGTCACTATCTGGCAAGGTGCAGGTGTTCCGTTTGGCCCCTTTGCTATTGCTGTTTAATATTTTAAGTTTTGTATGGGTGAACCTGCATCCTCTTGACTGACACAGAGGTTATATTGGCTCATGTGCCTAAGTCACTTCCAGGAGTGCCATACTGCTCAAGCAGTGTGGCACCTCCTTCCTTTCTTATGAGTCTGCTCTTAACAAGCAGTGTTCCACTGGACTGGATAATCCTTCTGACTGAGCCTGCATCCTCTGTGCAGACAAAGAAGTTATATTGGCTCATGTTACTAAGGCACCTCCAGGAAGGGCTAGAGGTTACACTGTTCAAGCAGTATGGCACCTCCTTCCTTATGAGTCTGCTCTTAACAAGCAGTGTTCCACCTGTCTGGATATTCCTGATGAAAAGTCTGAGCTATCTGGTAAGCTGCCTGTGTTCCTTTGACTTCTTATATTATATGAAGTCGTATGTTGTGAGCTGGAGTCCTCTGTGCAAAATGCAGTTGTTAGAGGGATCAATTAATTATCTCAGAACCATAATTCATACTCGGTTACGCAAGGTACTTTCAGTACTGGCTGGTGAATCTCTCTGCTGAAGCAGGGTGGTACCTGAATCCAGTAAGTATCAGTATCCACGGTGTGTTTGAAACATTCATTACACTGGGAAGTCTGCATGTTAATATGCTAATTATGTCCCTCAGCTGAAAGCTATCTGGGTTCTAGCTGAAGTTTCCATCCTGCGGACTTTTCATTGCTATCAGGTAAGGTGCAGATACTCCTCAGTTTGCTACTGTTGTTTCTATTGTCCTCTGTGCAGACACAGAGGTTATATTTGCCTTTTATTACACAGGGTGCTTGCAGGGTTGGCTGGAGGCTTGCACTGCTGAAGTAGTATGGTAGCTAGTGATGGGTGAATTTATTCGCCAGGCACGAATTTGCGGCGAATTTGCGCGATTCGCCGCCAGCGAATAAATTCGCAAAACGCCCGCGATAATTCGCCTGAAAAAATTCGCCGGCGTCAAAAAAAACGGACGTCGGCATCAAAAACGGGCGCCGGCGTCAAAAACAGCGCAGTTTCGCAAATTTTTCGGCAAAGCGAAACGGCGCAAATTCGCCCATTACTAATGGTAGCCCCTTCCTTCCTTACATTGAGTCTGCTCAGTGCTGTAACCTGAGTCATTGGGCCCCACAGAAAATTCATTTTAGGGCCCCTAACATCCAGAAGTTGTGCTTTTTTTCCAATACATATTGAAATTGCTCTTTATTTGGGCCTCATGGGTCCCTATACCTTTTGGGGTCTGCTTCCTCTGTAGTTACGCCCCTGAGTCTGCTCCTAAGAAGCAGTCTGCCACCAAGGATCAGACTGGATTATTCCTTTTGTCTAGCGCATATTATCTGGTTAGGTGCCTGTATTCCTCTGACTTCTTGTATTGATGTGATCTGATGTCTATGGTTTGTGAGCCCGAGTTCTCTGTGCAGACACAGTAGGCAAGTGTGCTCTTATTACACCTGGTATTTCCAGGACCGGCTAGGGTTTTGTTCTGCTGTAGCAGCATTGTGCCCCATTTTTTCCTATGATATTTCCACACTTAACAGGCAGTGTTCCGATTTATATGGCGTCTTTTTGTGTGATGCAGGCCTTCTCTTAGATATTCTATTCCCATTTGGTGGTTTTTGTTGGGAGCTCAGTTGTAGTTATACTACATCTACTGAGTTTTTGTGACTGTAGGTTTCCCTTCTTTAATTGTTGGTAGATTGAAGGGCACTTACTGTTATGTCTTTTGGCACCTTAACATGCTTGAAGCCAGCTTGTGGTCTATGGCCCTATGTGTGGCCTCGGGCTTCTCGCCAGGGAGCTGGGTTTGTGTGGCCTCTGGCTTTCATTTTGGCCCTTGGCTTGGGTTAGAGCCCTTGTTTTGGTCCATGGCTTTTTACCATGGCCCTCGGCTCCTGGATCTGCTGGCCTTTTACAAGGGCCTTTGTTCTGCTGGCCTGTTGCATGAGCCTTTGGCTCATGTGGTCTTTTACCCTTGGCACATTTGTTTGGTTGTCCTTTTACCAGGGTTATTATGGCCGCAGGCCTGTTTTCATGGCCCTTTATTTAGGTGCTTGCTTGCCTTTTACCAGGATTCTTGGGCTGTTGGCCTTTTCTGTGGCCCTTGGCTAAGGTGGCCGCTAATTTTTATTATAGTCCTTGGGGGCTTGTGGCTGCCAGTCTTTGCTGGCTATTTGGTTGGATCTAACATGGGTTGTACCATCAGTGTTTGCTCTGAGTTTCACAGCCCATAGCTAATTTTGTTGCTGATTGAGGTTGGTCATATGTTGTCGGCTTACAGCTAACCTTTGCTTCTGCCTTACATGCATTGTTTTTGGTCTTGTATGCCACTGCTTATTATCAATAAGGCTGGCTTGTGAACCAGGGTTTTGCAAGTTCAACAACTGGTTTGTGCTCCATTGTTGCATGTAAGGAAATTGACTTTTGTGTCAGGTGCCAGTGCAGTTGGTGACCTTGTCCTCAAGTTTGGCATTCACAATAGCTGGCTTATGTACTATTGCTTGTGTGTTAGAATTCCACTCTGTTGTTTTGCATACACTTCAGCTGACTGGCATCTTGGCCTGCTAGTGTGACAATGGCCTTGCAATATTGGAATACATAATAGCTCGCTGGTCCACCACTGGTTGCATGTATGGTGGCTGGCTCTCTGCCAGTGGATTGTGCATCATTGCTGGTTGGTACCATTGTTTGTAGGCTATAAGCTTCTGGCATGCCTGATTTTTGGATTGTGACCCCAGCTGTTGGCTGGTTCAGTAGCCTATTGGATTCAGTAGCTTCTATGTATGGTCACAGGTTTGTTTCAGTTTTTGCATAAACTGTAGCATTGTGCAGCTTGAGATGTAGTGGCCTCGGCTTTTGTGGGTGTTTTCTAGAACTGTAATTGTCTTGGGTCCCATTGCTTGCTTGTGTAGCAGTTGGCTGTGGCAACAGCATATCTTACTGGTAGATGGCCTTTAGTCACATTGGTTGGTTCAGTAGCTTATCCTTGTGCTGTTGTATGCCCAGTTTAGATTTGGAGGTTGGTGGAGCTACTGAGCTGTACCAGCATGGCTCTACAATGGTTACAATAATATGCTGATTTAGGATAACCCAGAGTTGGTGTTCATTTAGTTAAGTCTTCATTAGGTATTATTAGCATGGAGTTGTTGGATCTTGGGCTGATCTCTGGTGTGGAGTTGACTCCGGTCAGCACTAGTTTGAGCTGCTTCCATTAAGCTGCAGGACTAGGCTATTGTGGGCCAAGTCTTTTTAGGGCCACTTGCTATTGCTGAGGATCGTGTATTTCTCCTGCACTGGTAATAGATGCATCCAAGTTGTGTTTAATTTCTGATCTGATTGATTTCCTGGTGGTTTCTAGGCTGTTTTAGTTCTGAGATGGTTATTGCCATCATTCTGGTTGTGTCCTAGGGCACCTTTTGTTTTAACAGTTGCAGGATTTTTGTTCTTCCCCTGGTGGGGTTTTGTCAGATAACCATATTGCAGGTATCCCTCTAGTCACTGAGGGAACCTTTTTAAGCAGAATATGGTTATTCTTAATCTGCAATGTTTGATCCTCAAGTGCCGGTCTCTGTAATTTAGTGGTTAGTTTTGTAGCTCTTGTTGTCAATCGTTTACCATGTCCTAGGGCATGTTGTTCATGTTCTTGTGCCTTTTATCTACCTTTTTCAGGAGATATACATTTTATCAGCTCCCCTGTTGGATGGATGTGATGCTGGCTTTTTTTTTTTTTTCTCAGGGCCTCCTTAGCATCAGTTTGGTTTTTGCCTTATGTTGGTTATTCCCACCACTTGTTTTCAGGGCATGGCTTGGTAGATCCCATGTGTACATGGAGGGACGTATGAAGAAATAGAGAATTTTACTTACCTACAGATGCAGCCACTTTGGTTTGTCTGTTTGACACAGAATAACTAAACACAGATATCCCATTTATCTCATTTAACACAGAAAACTGCGTCACAACATCCCATCTAATTAAAGCATTCACCATTGTTCACAATGGTGCTTTGGTATGCTAATGGAAAGGTTAAATGCATTAAATGAGTTAAGATGACTTTAGATAACGCAGTTTCTTTAATTAACCCTGAGTCATGACGCATTTATCTCACAAATCCAAGTGGCTTCATCTGTACTTGACGTAAATTCCTTTTCTTCCAGTCCCGACATGTCAGTACAGGGTTTCCCATCCCAATTATTTATTTTGGTTACTGTACTGCTAAGGCAAAAGTATAGCTGTGGTGAGGAGGAAGTCATGTGGTCTTAAAGGTCATGATTCATTTTGATTGGCTATGTTATAGGTCCTACCTCCAGGTCTGGGAGGGGCAATGCCCCATGTGTACCGACATGTCGGGACTAGAAGAAAAGGAATTTACGTCAAGTAGGTAAGTAAAATTCTCTATATTGCATTTAAACTTTTATTTAATGCAGCTAAGTGCGTTTTTTTTCCGTTCTAAAGGCAAACGCGCATCAAGCACAAGAAAATGCAGCATCCTGAATGCTGAGTTAAATACAACTCAGAATGCTCATGAGTTCAGCCAGGCAGAATATAATGGAATCAATTAGCAAATGTTTTTTTAAATGCTCAAACCTACGTTTTAACACACGCTAAACTCAAGAAAAAATGCCCATGTGTAAGATCCCTAACTGATAACCCTAAAATTTGTATGAAACCTATGAAGTGCTATTATAAATATAAACAGTAGATGTCATCAGTGAGTTGAAATCGCTGTTCATGACTTTTCTTCCACAAAAACACTGTTACAAGAATACATGTACCGATGCAATGATTCAGATTGTAACTGAAAAAAAGAAAGAAAGAAAATAAATAAAAATAAAGAAATTTTTAGATAAAACTTCCTGATTTGGATTCCATCATGATGTAGTGTTATCAGGGGTGCTTCTGCCATGGGGCAAGTTGAGAATCTTTACATATAAGGTCTCATAACTCACCGATTAATGGAAGAGGACTATGTTCACTGCCCTGAACCTTCAGCTGAGAGAGTGGATCAGAACTGTATTGAAGTAGTGCAGGAACTCAAGAGAGAACTCTTCCAGGCAGACATTTAAAGAAAATTTCGTTTATTTGGTACACATAGCCTTACACATTTTGTGTCTTCATGACTCTTACTCATAGGCTACTATGGCTACTTTAAACTTTTTGACAAAGCCTTCAGGGGCAAAATGCACGTCAGGCGCAGAGCTCTCTGATATAATTATTTTTCTTGCTATGCCGCTAGTATGGGGGTGGTGGGTCAAAAGAGAAACTGAGAAAGGAGCAATGATTTTGGTACTAGCGCCGGTTTAAACAGGACAGTATCGCTTTGTAAAACATCAATCTTGGTGCACTAAATCCTGTCTGCTAATCTCAATATTTGCTGTATATTTATGGGTCACGATTGCCATAAGGACAAGTGATAGGGATTAGGCCAATACACATTTAGATGCCTCTGAAAGGCAGAGGGCGAATTTCGTGGAAAATTCGTGAATTTCGTTGCAAAGCCGAAATTCGCCCATTACTAATGATATTATATTTATTGGTTATTAATAATCTCATGGATTCCATAGATACTAAACATCAATACTGTGTGACCTGTAGAGATGTCGCGAACTGTTCGCCGGCGAACTTGTTCGCGCGAACATCGGGTGTTCGCGCTCGCCGGAAGTTCGCGAACGTCGCGCGACGTTCGCCATTTTGGGTTCGCCATTGTTGGCGCTTTTTTTTGCCCTCTCACCCCAGACCAGCAGGTACATGGCAGCCAATCAGGAAGCTCTCCCCTGGACCACTCCCCTTCCCTATAAAAACCGAAGCCCTGCAGCGTTTTTTCACTCTGCCTGTGTGTGCTGAAGAGATAGTGTAGGGAGAGAGCTGCTGCCTGTTAGTGATTTCAGGGACAGTTGAAAGTTTGCTGGCTAGTAATCGTTTTGATACTGCTCTGTTATTGGAGGGACAGAAGTCTGCAGGGGTTTGAGGGACATTTAAGCTTAGGTAGTTTTGCTGGCTAGTAATCTACCTTCTACTGCAGTGCTCTGTATGTAGCTGCTGTGGGCAGCTGTCCTGCTTCTGATCTCATCTGCTGACTGCTGCAATAACAGTAGTCCTTGTAAGGACTGCTTTTATTTATTTTTTTGTTGTTTTACTACTACTACTACTACTACTATAAGAGCCCAGTGCTATTAGTCTAGCAGTGTTGGGGAGTGGGACTGGTGTGCTAATCTGCTGCTCCTAGTAGTTCAGCAGCACCAACTTTAATTTTTTTTTTTTAATATTCATTTTTTTTTATTTTACTTTTTTTATTTTACTACCGCTGTAGTAGTGTATAAGTTGACCTTTTAGGCATTATTTGCCCTGTAGGCATTATTTGGACAGTGTTTCTTCAACCCGCCATCTAGCTGTGTGACCTTGTTCACATTCTGTCTAAATATCCATAATATTACCGTCTCCAGAAAAAACACCGGAGTGACTTTTTTCAAGCAGCCATAATATATTTTACGTAATCCGTATCCACCGCTGTAGTAGTGTATACGTTGACCTTGTAGGCATTATTTGCACACTGTTTTCTTCAACCCGCCATCTAGCTGTGTGACCTTGTTCACATTCTGTCTAAATATCCATAATATTACCGTCTCCAGAAAAAACACCGGAGTGACTTTTTTCAAGCAGCCATAATATATTTTACGTAATCCGTATCCACCGCTGTAGTAGTGTATACGTTGACCTTGTAGGCATTATTTGCACACTGTTTTCTTCAACCGCCATCTAGCTGTGTGACCTTGTTCACATTCTGTCTAAATATCCATAATATTACCGTCTCCAGAAAAAACACCGGAGTGACTTTTTTCAAGCAGCCATAATATATTTTACGTAATCCGTATCCACCGCTGTAGTAGTGTATACGTTGACCTTGTAGGCATTATTTGCACAGTGTTTTCTTCAACCCGCCATCTAGCTGTGTGACCTTGTTCACATTCTGTCTAAATATCCATAATATTACCGTCTCCAGAAAAAACACCGGAGTGACTTTTTTCAAGCAGCCATAATATATTTTACGTAATCCGTATCCACCGCTATAGTAGTGTATACGTTGACCTTGTAGGCATTATTTGCACACTGTTTTCTTCAACCCGCCATCTAGCTGTGTGACCTTGTTCACATTCTGTCTAAATATCCATAATATTACCGTCTCCAGAAAAAACACCGGAGTGACTTTTTTCAAGCAGCCATAATATATTTTACGTAATCCGTATCCACCGCTGTAGTAGTGTATACGTTGACCTTGTAGGCATTATTTGCACACTGTTTTCTTCAACCCGCCATCTAGCTGTGTGACCTTGTTCACATTCTGTCTAAATATCCATAATATTACCGTCTCCAGAAAAAACACCGGAGTGACTTTTTTCAAGCAGCCATAATATATTTTACGTAATCCGTATCCACCGCTGTAGTAGTGTATACGTTGACCTTGTAGGCATTATTTGCACACTGTTTTCTTCAACCCGCCATCTAGCTGTGTGACCTTGTTCACATTCTGTCTAAATATCCATAATATTACCGTCTCCAGAAAAACACCGGAGTGACTTTTTTCAAGCAGCCATAATATATTTTACGTAATCCGTATCCACCGCTGTAGTAGTGTATACGTTGACCTTGTAGGCATTGTTTGCCCAGTTTTTTTGGCCGCAGCCACTGAAGCACAGAGGCCAGAAAAAATATGCCATATAAATGCTGAAAATAGTCATTTTTTGCCATATACGTTGAGTCAACATATGGCAAAAAAATTACTATTTTCAGCATTTATATGGCATATTTTTTCTGGCAACTGTGCTTCAGTGGCTGCGACCAAAAAAACTGGGCAAACAATGCCTACAAGGTCAACGTATGGCAAAAAATGACTATTTCAGCATTTATATGGCATATTTTTTCTGGCAACTGTGCTTCAGTGGCTGCAACCAAAAAAAACTGGGCAAACAATGTCTACAAGGTCAACGTATGGCGAAAAATGACTATTTTCAGCATTTATATGGCATATTTTTTCTGGCAACTGTGCTTCAGTGGCTGCAACCAAAAAAACTGGGCAAACAATGTCTACAAGGTCAACGTATGGCGAAAAATGACTATTTTCAGCATTTATATGGCATATTTTTTCTGGCAACTGTGCTTCAGTGGCTGCGTCCAAAAAAACTGGGCAAACAATGCCTACAAGGTCAACGTATGGCAGTTGTTTAAAGAGAACAGTAGATTACTAGCCAGCAAAGCTACCTAAGCTAAAATGTCCCTCAAATCCCTGCAGACTTCTGTCCCTCCAATACAGAGCAGTATCAAGCAGATTACTAGCCAGCAAACTTACTATCATCTGTCCCTGAAATCACTAACAGCTCTCCCCCTACACTATCTCTTCCAAGCACACACAGGCAGATTTTTCAGATACATTTTTGCCCTTGATCCCCCTCTGGCATGCCACTGTCCAGGTCGTTGCACCCTTTAAACAACTTTAAAATCATTTTTCTGGCCAGAAATTTTTTTTTTAGATGTTAAAGTTCGCCTTCCCATTGAAGTCTATGGGGTTCGCGAACCGTTCGCGAACCGCTCGCGTTTTTGCGCAAGTTCGCGAATATGTTCGCAAACTTTTTTTCCGACGTTCGCTACATCCCTAGTGACCTGTCCCTGCCCACATATTCACATTTGATATATAGAGTACCAAACCTAGTCATGTTTGGATTCATCTGAAAGCTGAAATTACATTGGACCCATCACCACCCCATTTTTATACTGTTGGTACAACAGGTATGGGTTCTGTAAGGATACAGTAAATATATTTGAGGATATGTTATGTGTGACCTTCACTTCACCTGTGAGGGGGGCTAGAGATGTCGCGAACTGTTCGCCGGCGAACTTGTTCGCGCGAACATCGGGTGTTCGCGCTCGCCGGAAGTTCGCGAACGTCGCGCGACGTTCGCCATTTTGGGTTCGCCATTGTTGGCGCTTTTTTTGCCCTCTCACCCCAGACCAGCAGGTACATGGCAGCCAATCAGGAAGCTCTCCCCTGGACCACTCCCCTTCCCTATAAAAACCGAAGCCCTGCAGCGTTTTTTCACTCTGCCTGTGTGTGCTGAAGAGATAGTGTAGGGAGAGAGCTGCTGCCTGTTAGTGATTTCAGGGACAGTTGAAAGTTTGCTGGCTAGTAATCGTTTTGATACTGCTCTGTTATTGGAGGGACAGAAGTCTGCAGGGGTTTGAGGGACATTTAAGCTTAGGTAGCTTTGCTGGCTAGTAATCTACCTTCTACTGCAGTGCTCTGTATGTAGCTGCTGTGGGCAGCTGTCCTGCTTCTGATCTCATCTGCCGACTGCTGCAATAACAGTAGTCCTTGTAAGGACTGCTTTTATTTATTTTTTTGTTGTTTTACTACTACTACTACTACTACTATAAGAGCCCAGTGCTATTAGTCTAGCAGTGTTGGGGAGTGGGACTGGTGTGCTAATCTGCTGCTCCTAGTAGTTCAGCAGCACCAACTTTAATTTTTTTTTTTTAATATTCATTTTTTTTTTATTTTACTTTTTTTTTATTTTACTACCGCTGTAGTAGTGTATAAGTTGACCTTTTAGGCATTATTTGCCCTGTAGGCATTATTTGCACACTGTTTTCTTCAACCCGCCATCTAGCTGTGTGACCTTGTTCACATTCTGTCTAAATATCCATAATATTACCGTCTCCAGAAAAAACACCGGAGTGACTTTTTTCAAGCAGCCATAATATATTTTACGTAATCCGTATCCACCGCTGTAGTAGTGTATACGTTGACCTTGTAGGCATTATTTTCACACTGTTTTCTTCAACCCGCCATCTAGCTGTGTGACCTTGTTCACATTTTGTCTAAATATTGATAATATTATCGTCTCTAGAAAAACCACTTGAGTTACTTTTTTTCAAGCAGCATTCATATATTTTACGTAATCCGTATCCACCGCTGTAGTAGTGTATACGTTGACCTTGTAGGCATTATTTGCACACTGTTTTCTTCAACCCGCCATCTAGCTGTGTGACCTTGTTCACATTCTGTCTAAATATCCATAATATTATCGTCTCTAGAAAAACCACTTGAGTTACTTTTTTTCAAGCAGCATTCATATATTTTACGTAATCCGTATCCACCGCTGTAGTAGTGTATACGTTGACCTTGTAGGCATTATTTGCACACTGTTTTCTTCAACCCGCCATCTAGCTGTGTGACCTTGTTCACATTCTGTCTAAATATCCATAATATTATCGTCTCTAGAAAAACCACTTGAGTGACTTTTTTCAAGCAGCCATAATATATTTTACGTAATCCGTATCCACCGCTGTAGTAGTGTATACGTTGACCTTGTAGGCATTATTTGCACAGTGTTTTCTTCAACCCGCCATCTAGCTGTGTGAGCTTGTTCACATTTTGTCTAAATATTGATAATATTATCGTCTCTAGAAAAACCACTTGAGTTACTTTTTTTCAAGCAGCATTCATATATTTTACGTAATCCGTATCCACCGCTGTAGTAGTGTATACGTTGACCTTGTAGGCATTATTTGCACACTGTTTTCTTCAACCCGCCATCTAGCTGTGTGACCTTGTTCACATTCTGTCTAAATATCCATAATATTACCGTCTCCAGAAAAAACACCGGAGTGACTTTTTTCAAGCAGCCATAATATATTTTACGTAATCCGTATCCACCGCTGTAGTAGTGTATACGTTGACCTTGTAGGCATTATTTGCACAGTGTTTTCTTCAACCCGCCATCTAGCTGTGTGACCTTGTTCACATTCTGTCTAAATATCCATAATATTATCGTCTCTAGAAAAACCACTTGAGTTACTTTTTTCAAGCAGCATTCATATATTTTACGTAATCCGTATCCACCGCTGTAGTAGTGTATACGTTGACCTTGTAGGCATTATTTGCACACTGTTTTCTTCAACCCGCCATCTAGCTGTGTGACCTTGTTCACATTCTGTCTAAATATCCATAATATTACCGTCTCCAGAAAAAACACCGGAGTGACTTTTTTCAAGCAGCCATAATATATTTTACGTAATCCGTATCCACCGCTGTAGTAGTGTATACGTTGACCTTGTAGGCATTATTTGCACAGTGTTTTCTTCAACCCGCCATCTAGCTGTGTGAGCTTGTTCACATTTTGTCTAAATATTGATAATATTATCGTCTCTAGAAAAACCACTTGAGTTACTTTTTTTCAAGTTTTTCAAGCAGCATTCATATATTTTACGTAATCCGTATCCACCGCTGTAGTAGTGTATACGTTGACCTTGTAGGCATTATTTGCACACTGTTTTCTTCAACCCGCCATCTAGCTGTGTGACCTTGTTCACATTCTGTCTAAATATCCATAATATTACCGTCTCCAGAAAAAACACCGGAGTGACTTTTTTCAAGCAGCCATAATATATTTTACGTAATCCGTATCCACCGCTGTAGTAGTGTATACGTTGACCTTGTAGGCATTATTTGCACAGTGTTTTCTTCAACCCGCCATCTAGCTGTGTGAGCTTGTTCACATTTTGTCTAAATATTGATAATATTATCGTCTCTAGAAAAAACACTTGAGTTACTTTTTTTCAAGCAGCATTCATATATTTTACGTAATCCGTATCCACCGCTGTAGTAGTGTATACGTTGACCTTGTAGGCATTATTTGCACACTGTTTTCTTCAACCCGCCATCTAGCTGTGTGAGCTTGTTCACATTTTGTCTAAATATTGATAATATTATCGTCTCTAGAAAAACCACTTGAGTTACTTTTTTTCAAGCAGCATTCATATATTTTACGTAATCCGTATCCACCGCTGTAGTAGTGTATACGTTGACCTTGTAGGCATTATTTGCACACTGTTTTCTTCAACCCGCCATCTAGCTGTGTGAGCTTGTTCACATTTTGTCTAAATATTGATAATATTATCGTCTCTAGAAAAACCACTTGAGTTACTTTTTTTCAAGCAGCATTCATATATTTTACGTAATCCGTATCCACCGCTGTAGTAGTGTATACGTTGACCTTGTAGGCATTATTTGCACACTGTTTTCTTCAACCCGCCATCTAGCTGTGTGAGCTTGTTCACATTTTGTCTAAATATTGATAATATTATCGTCTCTAGAAAAAACACTTGAGTTACTTTTTTTCAAGCAGCATTCATATATTTTACGTAATCCGTATCCACCACTGTAGTAGTGTATACGTTGACCTTGTAGGCATTATTTGCACACTGTTTTCTTCAAACTGCCATCTAGCTGTGTGTATTATCGTTTCCAGAAAAACCAACTGAGTTTTTGTTGTTGTTGTTTTTTTAAAAATAATGCCAGGCAAAGGCAGGCCGCCACGCAGAGGCCGTGCTAGGGGCCGTGCTGCTATGCAATCCTGTGGCCCTAGCAAATTGCCCAGTTTTAAAAAGCCAATGACCCTGAACTCCCAAAATGCTGAAGAGGTAGTTGACTGGCTTACACAGCACACCCCATCCTCTACCGTTTCTAACTTTACCACAACATCCTCCTCATCCTCCACTGCTATGGCCACCCCACGTAACACTTCCTCCACCACCGGTGCCCCTTCTTCACTGGGGTCAGAGGAGTTATTTTCCCATGAGTTTCTTGAACTGAGTAATGCGCAACCATTATTGCCAGAAGAAGATGAAGGAGATGAGGACCTTACACCAGATTTAATTCTGGCAGAGAACACGATAGAGATGGACATAATGAGTGATGAGGAGGAGGTCCCCGCTGCTGCTTCCTTCTGTGATGTGTCAGAAGAAATTGATGCATCTGAGGAGAATGATGATGAGGAGATTGATGTTTTGTGGGTGCCTAGTAGAAGAGAGCAAGAGGAGGGTAGTTCAGATGGAGAGACGGAGAGTCAGAGAGGCAGTAGGAGAATAAGACTTAGAAGAAGCAGGGAGGACAGCCCGCAGGGATCAGTAGGGCAACAACATGTATCGGCACCTGTGTTCAGCCGGCCAACGCACACGCCATTGCCGCCAATGCCGCCAACTTCTACTGTTACCGCCAGATCGCACACTTCCAAAAAGTCAGCAGTGTGGGATTTTTTTAATGTGTGTGCCTCTGACAAAAGCATTGTAATTTGCAATGAGTGCAGTCAGAAACTGAGCCTTGGTAAGCCCAACAGCCACATAGGTACAACTTCTATGCGAAGGCACATGAGCGGCAAGCACAAAGCACTTTGGGAGCAACACCTCAAAGGCAACAGGCAAACTAAAAGCCACACTCCTTCTGGTCCAGCATCTTACTGCTCTACCTCTGCTCTCCTTGACCCGTCTGAACCACCCTCCACTCCGCCTTCCACCTTGACCACCTGTTCCCATTCCCAGTCATCTGCCACCAGCCAAGTTTCTGTGAAGGCCATGTTTGAGCGTAAGAAGCCAATGTCTGACTGTCACCCCCTTGCCCGGCGTCTGACAGCTGGCTTGTCTGCACTCTTAGCCCGCCAGCTTTTACCATACCAGCTGGTGGACTCTGAGGCCTTCCGCAAATTTGTAGCAATTGGGACACCGCAGTGGAAGGTACCCAGCCGCAATTTTTTTCTAAAAGGGAATACCACACCTGTACCAACATGTGCAGAGCCAAGTTACCGCATCTCTGTCACTTAGTGTTGGGCCAAAGGTCCATATGACTACTGACGCATGGTCCTCCAAGCATGGTCAGGGCAGGTATGTCACCTACACTGCCCACTGGGTGAACTTGGTAATGGCTGGGAAGCAGGGAATGGGTAGCTCAACAACAACAGTGGAGTTGGTGTCACCGCCACGGATTGCACGCGGTTCTGCCACCACCTCTACTCCTCCATCGCTCTCTACCTCGTCTTCTTCCTCTTCTTCTTCTTACTCTGCTGCTGGGTCCTCCTTCTCCTCCTCCACACCTGTGCACCCCCAGCTCCCCCTAGGCTATTCGACGTGCCAGGTACGCCGTTGTCACGCTGTCTTGGGGATGACGTGCCTGGAAAGCAAAAACCATACCGGATCTGTACTCCTGTCATCTCTGCAGTCACAGGCCGATCGGTGGCTGACCCCACACCAACTGCAGATCGGAAAAGTGGTGTGTGACAATGGAAGCAATCTGTTGGCAGCGTTGAGACTGGGCAATTTAACACATGTGCCCTGCATGGCACATGTGTTAAATTTAATAGTCCAACGTTTTGTCTCCAAGTACCCAGGATTCCAGGACGTTCTCACCCAGTCCAGAAAGGTGTCGGCCCATTTCAGACGTTCCTACACAGCCATGGCACGCCTTGCTGACATTCAGCAGCGCTACAACATGCCAGTCAGGCGTTTGATTTCTGACAGCCAGACTCGCTGGAATTCAACGCTCCTTATGTTGGAACGTCTGCTGCAACAACAAAGGGCCGTCAACGAGTACCTTTTTGAACTGGGTGGTAGGACTGGATCTGCAGAGCTGGGGATTTTTTTCCCCCGTTACTGGGTGCTTATGCGCGATGCCTGCAGGCTCATGCGACCTTTTGAAGAGGTGACAAATATGGTCAGTCGCACCGAAGGCACCATCAGCGACCTAATACCCTTCGCTTTCTTCCTGGAGCGTGCCGTGCGACGAGTGACAGATGAGGCTGTAGACCAGCGTGACGAGGAGCTGGAAGCGCGCGATTTCTGGTCGGAATCACCAGAACGAACCCAGGCACCTGCTGCAACGCAGGGAGAGGTGCCAGAAGTGGAGTCAGAGGAGGAAGGTGGCTTTGTGGAGGAGGAGGAGGAGGACCAACAGGAGCAGGCTTCCCAGGGGGCTAGTGGTGACCTTTTGGGGACCCCTGGTCTTGTACGTGGCTGGGGGGAGGAGACCGTGGATGATGCAGTCCTTGATAATGAGGAAGCGGAGATGGATAGCTCTGCATCCAACCTTGTGAGAATGGGGTCTTTCATGCTGTCATGCCTGTTGAAGGACCCCCGTATCAAGAGGCTTAAGGAGAAGGACCTGTACTGGGTCGCAACGCTACTAGACCCTCGGTACAAGCATAAAGTGTCAGAAATGTTACCAACATACCACAAGTCCGAAAAGATGCGGCATTTACAAACCAGCCTGCAAAACATGTTGTACAATGCTTTTAAGGGTGATGTCACTTCAGGAACTCATCAACATTCCAGGGGCAGAGGTGCCAGTAATCCTGCCACGAGCGCACCTGCAAGGACAAAGCCCTTTGGCCAGTCTGTAACGTCAGACATGCAAATGTTTTTCTGTCCAAGGCAGCGCCACAACCCTTCTGGATCCACCCTCAAAGAACGCCTCGACCGGCAGGTAGCGGACTACCTGGCATTAACTGCAGATATCGACACTCTGAGGAGCGATGAACCCCTGGACTACTGGGTGTGCAGGCTTGATCTGTGACCAGAGCTGTCACAATTTGCCATGAACCTCTTGTCTTGCCCAGCCTCAAGTGTGCTCTCAGAAAGGACCTTCAGTGCAGCAGGAGGGATTGTAACTGAGAAGAGAACTCGCCTAGGTCACAAAAGTGTCGATTACCTGACCTTTATTAAAATGAATGAGGGGTGGATCTCGGAGGGTTACTGCACGCCGGAAGACTTGTTCTGACTTCTATGCAGCTGTCCTTCTCTTCAAGCCTCATGACTCCACACACAGCTGTCCTTTAGCGTCCTCCTCCCTCCGCCACCGTTACAAACTAGGGTGCAAACCCTACTGGTTTAATTTTTTCTGGCCTCTGTGCTTCAGTGGCTGCAACCAAAAAAACTGGGCAAACAATGTCTACAAGGTCAACGTATGGCAAAAAATGACTATTTTCAGCATTTATATGGCATATTTTTTCTGGCAACTGTGCTTCAGTGGCTGCGACCAAAAAAATGCATATTTTCAGCATTTATATGGCATAATTTTTCTGGCCTCTGTGCTTCAGTGGCTGCAACCAAAAAAATTTATATTTTCAGCATTTATATGGCATAATTTTTCTGGCCTCTGTGCTTCAGTGGCTGCAACCAAAAAAATTTATATTTTCAGCATTTATATGGCATAATTTTTCTGGCAACTGTGCTTCAGTGGCTGCGACCAAAAAAAATGACTATTTTCAGCATTTATATGGCATATTTTTTCTGGCCTCTGTGCTTCAGTGGCTGCGGCCAAAAAAACTGGGCAAACAATGCCTACAAGGTCAACGACGTTGACCTTGTAGGCATTGTTTGCCCAGTTTTTTTGGCCGCAGCCACTGAAGCACAGAGGCCAGAAAAAATATGCCATATAAATGCTGAAAATAGTCATTTTTTGCCATACGTTGACTCAACGTATATGGCAAAAAATGACTATTTTCAGCATTTATATGGCATATTTTTTTCTGGCAACTGTGCTTCAGTGGCTGCGACCAAAAAAACTGGGCAAACAATGCCTACAAGGTCAACGTATGGCAAAAAATGACTGTTTTCAGCATTTATATGGCATATTTTTTCTGGCAACTGTGCTTCAGTGGCTGCAACCAAAAAAACTGGGCAAACAATGTCTACAAGGTCAACGTATGGCGAAAAATTACTATTTTCAGCATTTATATGGCATATTTTTTCTGGCAACTGTGCTTCAGTGGCTGCGTCCAAAAAAACTGGGCAAACAATGCCTACAAGGTCAACGTATGGCAGTTGTTTAAAGAGAACAGTAGATTACTAGCCAGCAAAGCTACCTAAGCTAAAATGTCCCTCAAATCCCTGCAGACTTCTGTCCCTCCAATACAGAGCAGTATCAAGCAGATTACTAGCCAGCAAACTTACTATCATCTGTCCCTGAAATCACTAACAGCTCTCCCCCTACACTATCTCTTCCAAGCACACACAGGCAGATTTTTCAGATACATTTTTGCCCTTGATCCCCCTCTGGCATGCCACTGTCCAGGTCGTTGCACCCTTTAAACAACTTTAAAATCATTTTTCTGGCCAGAATTTTTTTTTTTAGATGTTAAAGTTCGCCTTCCCATTGAAGTCTATGGGGTTCGCGAACCGCTCGCATTTGTGCGCAAGTTCGCGAATATGTTCGCGAACTTTTTTTCCGACGTTCGCTACATCCCTAAGGGGGGCCTGCTGGGGATTTTAAGCTCTCCCTCCTTGGGCTTTCCCCCCTCCACATGGAAAGGCTCTAATCAGCCAGGGCTTGGAGAAGGGCATTACAGCTCTGACCCTTCTGACCATAGTGAAAAGAGGCCTGTTATGTGTGTGATTTAGATGAAGAAATGTTTATTCATGATACATTGGCCTGTTTTATTAACTCTATCAGGTCTGTATCATGACAGGAGGATATTTGTACTATTTGTCTGGGTTTGTTTTTTTTTTGGCTCAGTACTTTTCCTATGATTTTGTCCTTGCTATTGGGGACAAAGGGTTAATTAGTTGTTTATACAGAGGATTTTCAGGGAGATCTTTTATTCTGGCAAGGAGAGAGAAAGCATGGTAAAACTTATATTTTGGACTTTTATTTAAATGTTTAAAAAAACTTATATAGGGCTGCTTGTATGCTGGCTCTGTGCATTCTGATCAACTCTTTCAGTCATTTTATGGTTTTACCACGATATAGCAGACCACATAGGCATTTTATCATGGAGACTACCATTAATCTGATGCAAGTCATCCTTTGTTTTATTTGATACGTTTTCCCTGTGTATGGATGGATAAATTGCATGTCTAATATCAAACTATTACACATTACACAATATAAACACCAGGCCGCTCAGATAAAAAATGAGGCATAAAGGATTTTTTGAATTTATTTGAGTGACCTGGTGTTCGCTTTTGCAATGTGCTTGTATCCTTTACAAAGGAATTTTTTTCCTATGTGACTGTAATGCACTCTGTAATGTCTAATATCAAACTATTACACATTACACAAAATAAACACCAGGTCGCTCAGATAGTAAATGAGGCATAAAGGATTTTTTGAATTTATCTGAGTGACCTGGTGTTCACTTTTGCAATGTGCTTGTATCCTTTACAAATGAATTTTTTTACTATGTAACTGTAATGCACTATGCATTTCTGCGTCTAGTATACCGTACTTTAGACAATATGATTTTCATGTCATGTAATACAGTATATACATTAAGCAATAACTTTACAGAGGAGCAAACCCGGCTCTAAAACTTAGCTTAAATCTTAAGAATAAAACAATTTTGCGGGTATTGATTTTAGCTATTTAGCTTAATACAGACTGAACCCTGCTCACCGTAAACATCGGTTGGTCCTGGTGCAAATTGCCCCGGACCCCACTCTTAGATATAGACACCGGGTTTTCCAAGTCTGTTATGCATATACTCAAACGGTGAAAACAGAGCTAAAAGTCTTACCCTGCAAAGGTAGTAACCCGGGTGCAGCCAGCCCCGAGTCCGTCACTAGGGGGAACGCCAACAGTCAAGTAGAATATTTGTAGGCCGCGCACTCCTGGGCATCCAACACAAATCGCTCTTCTCCAGATAGTTAAAAGGTAAATTCTTTATTAAGACATAGTATATTTAGTATATGTTTAATCCTATTAAATTGCGTACTGTATCTCGTGCTTATTATTATTTTTTATTTTTTTTAAAAAGGTGTATATATTTAATTAATGCACAGGTGTGTTGGGGGGATTTAAATTCGGTGTAATGTGACAGGAAGTGAGGTCTCTGAGGAAGTGTTGTATCACGAAACGCGTCAGACCTCAGGTGCTAAGTTTGTTTGATTGATACTATGTCTTAATAAAGAATTTACCTTTTAACTATCTGGAGAAGAGCGATTTGTGTTGGATGCCCAGGAGTGCGCGGCCTACAAATATTCTATTTAATATATACATTATATGTGTTTGGATACAGAAGTTCTAAATATGTTTTTAATATCTGAATTTTAATTGCATAGCTTAAATATATCTGAATATCCAACTAAACCTTATATTTACCTGAACATTCATTATCACTAAGTATTCCATGGACCTGAATGTTCATTTTGAAACAACATTGTCATTCATGGAACGTTCAGGGGCTGATGCTAAATTACATCCAATCAGATGTCTCCGTTTTTGGTGAGCTGCTACCTATTTACCACCTGTGTTAGTAAATGAGGCCCTTTGTGTGAATAACATTCAGTTTACTGATCCTTTTATTTAACAAAGAATGGTTTTACCATAACATTCCATCTGACTAATTATGCTCTTCTCCTTTAAAATACTAGTTGCAAATGTAACATTTCATGAATTATTTAATTCCCTTAAACACCCCACATCTTTGAACTCTCCATTTAATTAAGCCTTTTGTTTACTTGCACATTCCATTTCACTTATTCTGTTTATCTGAGAATTCTGTTTCTTTTTCATGTTAACAAATATTGATTGTACCTGAACATCTGATTTTACAAAACTTGCTTTTCCCTGAATATTCTGTGTAATAAATATTTTATGTTTTTGAAAAAATAATTTAATTAAACATTCCATTAAATTCCATTTCTCTAAATATTTAGCCTACCATTCTATTAAATATTTAATATATATATTAATATATATATTTAATGACTGTTCCATTTACCTAAACAATCTTCCCTTCAATTCCAAATACATTTACAAATAACTGGAAAAACTGAAATGTTTATTTAATGAAATTGGAAAGGTACCTAGAACTACACACACAAAAAGTGTAATTCCCTTTAATATTTTTGGGAGTCCAGGATTGGACTGGGCCAGCAGCTGCCTGGGTTCCCCTACTGGCTCCAATCATGGTGCGTCTATAAGAAAAAAGATATGCACGTGAAGGGGCTGGTGGAGGAGGTTTGGGCTGGAGCTCCACCACCCCAGCCCCCACCCCTGTTGCCAGCCCCTCCCTCCTGCTATAAACTATCTTCCACACCCTATTCCTGGGCAAGCATGCAGGTCTGGGTGGTGAGGCCCATAAAGACCAAAACCCAGTGGGTTATTTCCTGGTACCCCACTGGCACAGTCTGACACTGCATACTTATATTGTGTGACTTGCCATGATTTTGCTGAAGGTTCTTACACAATATTCTCGGTGTTTGCTTTACACATGGAAATAGGTTCTTTTAGTCTCCCAACATGCTTTAGAGTGGCAGAGATCTAATGCCCATAGTAGCATTCTCAGCACTGGGAAAAGCCGAGGGCGATTCTGGCCCCTGTGCCAGTCTTTCCGATGCCACCCATACTTTTAAAATGTAAACGTTTTTAAAAACAGAATTTTGGCTTTTAAAGTTACCAGGAGTGACTTTTTGACTCCCCTGGTAACCTGCAGGGCACTGCTGCCTGAGGCAGGATTCTTAACTTGCCTTGTGGCAGCAGCACCCCTGAGAAAAGCCATAAAAGATTGCTACATTCCTAGTTAATCATTGTTATCATATGTCTTACAGGTCTCAAGGCAAACCATAATGAGGATTTCCCCATGCCAAATATCTTATCTGGCAAAAATAATATGGATGCAACGGCACTACTAAGATTGATAAGATTGCATTAGAGAAAAAATATTCTCTGATGCAAGAAGACAGGAGACATTTTTTCTTCAGGAGACATTTAAGAACTTCCTTCTAAACAGTCCCAATGTGGGCTTAAAAGGCATGTAAAGTCTAAAATATAATAAGGCTAGAAATGCTGTATTTTGTATACTAAATATAAACATGAACTTACTGCACCACAAGCCTAATCCAACAAATAATTAATGTTTTCAAAGTTGGCTACAGGGGGTCACCATCTTGTAACTTTGTTAAACATCTTTGCAAGACTAAGACTGTTCTCATGTTCAGTGTGGTCTGGGCTGCTTAGGGATCGTCATAAACAAAGCTGCTTGAGTTCTGCATGGCTGGGAAGTAAGGCGGGGGCTCTCCCTGCTGTTTATAAGTATGATTGTTTATAAAAACGGTACACATTTTGTAATTAAAGTATATTGGAGGTTTCTTTTTCATTAAAGAAAGTAAAAATGGGATTTTATTTTATTTCCTTTACATGCCCTTTAAGGGCAAGGCAAATATATGTCACAATTTCACAAGATTAAGCATTTATATGAAATACTGTAGATAATAACAAGTAAACCAATACATATGATATATCATTGAACTGGCCTTTATGACCTAACAATACTAGCTGCCCTGCTATTTAGAGGAGGAGACAGCAGATTACCTTGTAGTATATTTCTCAACAAACCACTTGCAAGAGAGGTAAAAATGAAATCACATGCAGTTTAAAGGACATCTAAACATACATTGTCCCACCATGTATATAAATTGGTCATATCTTCCCCACTTGAACCACATCAATTGTACTGCATATATCCCCACCATTCACCATTGCCATCACATTTTCCTAAAACAAATAACAGCTTTCACCTGGTGCCCATTTCCCTCTGACACATGATCAGTGACATATACATCTGCACATGTGCACAGTGAAGTTCATACAACTAAGAATGCAGGCTTATACAGGCAGAATTTACTTTGGTAAAAAGTTCTGCTATGATTAATCACTGTGCTCAGGAGAGGAGGGTAGGAGGAAAAAATAGGAACAGCCAGCTAGAGCAGAGTTTCTATGAAAAACATCAATGCCATCTCTTCATTGTCTGCTAGACTGGAAGGCATGTTTAGTAAACTGAAATGAGAAGAACTAAGCATACTCAGTAGCCAACAGCCAAAGCAAATTCCCAAAGGAGGGGGTCAAGTGGGTTAGTGGAGGCAAAGGTATCCTAAGTAAATAAGTGGATGATGCAGCCTTACCATTAACCTTTTAACAACTGGATTGTGGGCATGCACAGATTTTAAAGATGCTGTTCACTGATTACATTTTTTGTGGGGCGTTTGCATGTCCTTTAAGGCCTACAAAATATGGCTATTCATAGGAGAGAGAACATCACCTGTCAGTGAGCTGCTACATTTACCGGATAATTACTGACAGAAACACAGTCCTTTTGGTATGGTATGAATTTTGGATAATTTACAATTGTTTTGTGCACTAAATAAGCATTTCATGTGTGATAATTCCTATCAATGGTAATACCATTGTCACGAACAGCACCCAAAATGCAGAACCCAAGCTAAGCTCCTTCTGCCTATAACTGCCGCCTTTCACCTCGGGAGGGGCCCCTGGCTAATTGGAAGCTGCCAGGTCTTATTTGAGAGAGGAGCAAAGCTAACGGTTCTGGACGAGCAAAGGGACACGATCATCTCACCAGGATACTGAAAGGAAGAACACCACTTGGAAACAGGAAGGCACAAGCAGAGAATAGGCAAACAGGCCAGATAGGAGAGTGAAGGATAGTCAGTGGACAGGCAAAGATCTGATTGAAGAGGTCAGAGTAGTCACAGGCAAGCTATGATCAGGATTGGAGAGGTCAGAGTAGTCAGGCAGGCAGGCAAGGGTCAATACACAGAAGATCAATAGGATTCACAAAGAATAACACACCCAGGAACAGGCTAATTGAACCTAACAACGGGCATTGTGCTGTAAAATGAATTCCCCTGAAATAGCATTTGAATTACGCCAGCGTCAATGCGCCTATGAAACCCAGAAGTGCGCGCTGCGCTGGCCATAGAGGAAGCTGGCACTGGAGGAGAAGGAAGGAACGTGGCGGGCATCCACGCCGAAGGCCCACTAGACCACCAGGGTGAGTCCTATAACCATATTGTTTCTCAGGTTTTAGGGCAGTATTTGACAGCATGTGAAACAACAATGTGCATTTTACTTATGGACAGTGTTATGTTTTGGTAACAGGGATTAGTAGAGTATAACAGTGCTTTATTAGCAGACTCATGCAGCCATTACACAACAGTAAGCAACTCTATCGCTCTTAAGCAGTATTGATAGTACTATGTATACACAGTATAACTCATGTGCACTGCAGGCCATTTGTATAAACACCACAGACAGTCACTTCGCAGTTTGAAAGTAGGAACTCTCTCTCATTCCTGTTGAGGCCATGCTCGTTTTATAAAAATTTGTGCAGTCACAGTAATCGCACTGCATTTAAAATCACAGAAAATCATCTTTTTGAGCATAGTTGCCTTCCATGCATTTCCAAGTTATTTGAGGAGATAGAACAAATCTCAACTGTCACATTTTCATAAATAAAAACAAATACTGTATGCATGTTTTTATATTCATTCATAAAAAAGAGCTCATAAACTGTAGCTATAAACATCAAAGTGCTGAGAAAGTATGTTTTTTGTACATTACAAGTGACTAAGAGGCTGCTTTTTGGGAAAGGACTGTATTCATACAATGCCAACCTAACTGAGTCATATTAAGCCAAAACATTGCTGAGGGATTTTTGCTACTAAACAGCCTAAACAAACTTTTCCAGAACACATTCAACTTGGAAGGCAAATCCATGTAGAGTTTTGCTGCTTTTATTTGCATTTGCTGGTTATGTGCTGTGTTGGCATATAGGAAGCATTTTCAGTGACCACCACGGCAACATTTGCCTCAGCAGGTCTATGAATATTTGTCCTGAAGAAGTAAATTTTTTATGATAGAAAATGTACTTTTAATTTTTAGATTTGGCTGAATGTCAAATCTTCAGCAAAAGATCTGAGCTGGATCATTTTCTGATACATTAAAAAAATTATAAATAGTCACAGAAAGAAGAGGGGATTGTCCCTAACAACTTTATTTATTTCCCAGTTTATTAAAACAAGAGATTTTCAGTCTTATTGAAAATGAATAGAGCCATTTGATTCTCGCTTGTGTGTGAGTATTTTTGGTGAAAAACACAAATGTGAAGATTTTCCTTATGCTAGGGATCAATGGAAAGAATTGCATTGCACAAGTTTTGTTGCATTTTTTCCTCATAATTATGTTTTTCTCCTGCACCACAAAGATTAGTAAATCAGCCTCTACGTGTTCAGAAGAACTAAATCCATACCCTCTGGATTTGGCCTATGCCAAATCCTGCAAAAAAAAGTCCTGGGATTTGGAAAAATCCCTAACCTAATCATGAATCTGGTGTGTATGCCTGGACACATGAAACCCCAAAAATCCATTAAGACTGAAATATATGTTTTGTTCCATTACAGAGTTTAAACCTAACACTGAATATACTTCATTTCATCATTATACTAAGCAGAGATAATATATCTATACCTATGCATCAGCAAAAAATAATCAATAGACTATAAACCCAAAATGTTGTGGAAGTATGTTTCAGAAGTGTTGACAAAGCCAAAGCCATTTATTTTAAAAATGTTCATAGATTGACCACAGACCACTTCATCTATCAGTCAGAATACACCAGGGAAGCTGGACACTACTCTCTGCTTTAAACTGAATCATCTGTAATGCTTAGCCCTTACATAAATTAGCACCAAAAAAACTAATGGAAGGCGGATGTTGGTGCTTCTGAAATGACACACTTTTGTGCAATGTCCCTGAACATAATGATTCCTAACCCCTTTGAATCAACAATGGATGGCTTAATCTTAGGACATATCTATTGCATGCCTCAGAACAATCAGTTAATAATGGTGTTATATCCCCACTATAGTTCTAAGGGTACCCAAAGCAGCATGTAAGCACCTATCCCAAATCTAATTGTAACTTTCCTTTCCTTGTATTTTAAGATGGCCATAGACGTGCAGATTTTACCCTTGTATCCAACTAACAATCAGATGTCCCAGTCTTCCATTTTGCCAATAACCAGATTAAATCAAGTCACTGATATCATCATTAGATGGGCAATGCATGCAGAGAAATAATTGTTAGTCGACAAAAATCTTTTAACTTGTCCGATCGACTAAATGACAGATCGCCATGGTACGAAAAATGTAGGGTCCATCAACACACAAAAACTTTGATTTGTACAACTATTTATTTGCCTCTATGGCCAGCTGTAGTTCATAACATCTCTGCTTTCTTATCTACGTGTATGTAACATTCTCTACACATTTCCTATTTTGCCTTCTCCCATTCTCCACATTCCTATCCATATCTATTTAATATCCATACCTTAAGATACTTTTAGATAAAAGATCTGGGGCACAGCTCGCAAATCCACATATTGCAACATATCATGCTTGCCATGTGATGCCATGGTCTCTTTGCTATCCCGTCTTTTATTTCACCTTTGTTCTTTTCATCTGTATTTATCTTGATATGAATACACTTGGTTTTGGAATGATATGTACAAGCAGGTGTCAGAATTATTTTGGTAATAAAATTCTACTTGCTGCCATTCTTCTTTTTTGGGTACTTTTCCACCCTTTTCTTATTTCTTCACTCCCCTTTCTATTCTGCCCCCCCCCCATTCTTACGCATTTCTCATTTTCCTTTTACTTAATCTATCTTAAAGAAGCTAAGTTACTGACCAAGGACAAAAAAGTCCAGAACTTATCTGTAAAAATAAAATGGTTTTATCAAACCAAGCCTTCTTTTTCCTTATATGCCACTATTTACGGTCAAGTAGTCATTTTTTAATTTATTGATATGCCAGTAAAAGTCTTGGCTGAATGGAACTGGCAAATGAAAGTGTATCTTTCCCTGATATATAATGTTCTGGACAAGCTTCTTTGCACATGAAAGTTTATCATATTGGACATTTTATGCTTCAGCCTAGCAAAGTAAATGGTTGTTTTTTCTTTTTTTTTTAACCTTCAATGACACAATTGATGACCTAATGACAAGTCAAACGCTATAATGGTCTGACTTGCCACATCTGGAAGAAACATGAAAAAGACTTCCCGGCAAGAAGTAAAAAACTAAGAACTGACAGCAGTTAAGGCATCATGATGACTCACCGTGTTTTCTCAATACAATGCTGACAATGTCAGTGCTATGGAAGTTCATTTTTTTAAAATTATATCTGCAAACTCAATAAAACCCGTAATTCATAGAACTAGTATGACAAAAATATGAAACATAAATTAAAAATGTTTTCTGCTAACTGGCAAAATAAATTATCTTAGTTCTCCCATAATGCAAAAATGTTGATATATAATACAGCATTCCAAGATAAATTGTGAAAATGTTAAATTTGTCTGGATTATTTATGCTGTTTATACTTGCAAGTATCTACATCTCAACCCTTACTTTATGTATCTGTTATTAACCTATTGAGAAACTAAATAATTAGGGCTGATGACAAAGACCAATTCCTGCATCAGATCCAAATTACTTGTACTAAAATGTAACTATGTTTTTCCTTGTTTTAACTCATGCTTTAATGCTGTACACAGTGTTAGGCAATCTGTAAATAGAAAAGGTGCAGAAACAGGAAAAAATTTAATTCTATACAATAAATAATCGCCAGGGGTGAAAACTCATAAACACTTACCAGTTTAAAACTTGGGTTCAGGTATCAGGCCCCAAATGTAAAGACACAAGGAACAGACTACCACCAACCAAAATTCACAATAGGGGTCATTTATGACCTGAACCACAGTGCACAAAGTGCCATTTCTGTTACAAGAAGCCACGTTAACCAAAATTGCAGTGTTCTATTCCCCATACAGTAATTGTGGTCATACAAATGACAGGTACAACTGCAATAGCATCTCTGATTTTTCTTTTGTATGTAAAGACATGGAAGGTGGCACTGATATACTGCACTTTGCACTTACTTAATAAATGTTCTTATGTGTAAGGTTACTGTCCAAAGTGTTTGGCTCTAAATAGTGTTTACTTCAAGTTAATTTCTTTTGATAAAAGTAAGCTATAGTATAGGTATAGTATAGATATAAATTGCTTGTGATGAAAATAATATCCTTTCTTTTATCCTTCTCTGCTATTAGCCAAGTAGTAATCTTAAAAGACAAATTTGGCAATAAATGGCATATTTTATACACTGAGTTATTATTTCATAAAATCAATAACAGTAATATTCCAGGCCTTCAAATTTTGCACAGGAGCTCGCCATTGGAGTAGAGTGTCAGTGACACAGCCCATGCTCAGTTTGCTCTGGGCAGCTGATGAAAAGTTTAAGGGTTGTCGCTAATCATGAATCAAAAAATTAGGTTTACCTATCATAAAAGCTGATGCTGGCTCTGCATTGATTTATTTGCTGCCATGTAATGTGAATCTGAATTACTGAACTACAGTAGAACCCCCATTTTATGTTTTTCAGGGGACCAGATAAAAATGGTGTAAAATTCAGGAAAATGTAAAATCAGGGAAATGTATTATGCATAATATATAGAATATGCAGAAGAAAAGATGGGGAGCTACTGGGGAATCTTTGTAGGCTCGTATCTTTACTGCTAAAGGGCTGTGGTTGTCTTGGGCTGGTATAGAACCCAAAAACATAATGTGTAGCATTTCTACCCCACTTTATTGTCATGCTGATACTGATAGAAGCACATTTCCTAAAGAAAGGAATGAAAGGTATGCGAGATGTGAGACCAGAGGGTAACAAATAAAGCTGTGGGGGGCATGGCCTGACTCGGTAGAGTAGAACGCAGGGTTAGATATGGTGACTGAAAGCCAATATTCTTTTCCTATAAGAGAAATTCTTTAAAAAATAACTCTGCTGTCCTTTGGTCCTGCCCAAACAAGTAACTAAAATTCCTTGTGCGAACACACTTTTTTTTTTTTAGCGAATACTACAGAAAGAAATTTTAAGAGATTTTAAAACACATCATAAAATAAACTTTGAATTAGAAGGCAGCAATTAACATATATACCATAGATGTACAGTTAACTATAACTAATTAATAATACAATATTACATATAGAGCTTTTTTATTGTAAAATGTGCAGCAACTTTTGGTTTAAAGAAACCACTGGGACTGACTTAATCATCAGAAAAGCCCTTACAACCCATTGCAGAACATTTACTTTCTTTCCATGCTTGATAATGTCTTACATCATTCCCTACCCCGTTATGTTTGGTTTGGATCTAGCACAGATCTTCATGCAGAAAGTGCTGCTAGTTGGGTAACTTGCACATCACGAGGAGAGCATGAGGCAACAAAGAATACAGATTCACAAATAGTATATGAAATAATATAATATAGAGTTTGAAAGTAGTAGTCATATTACTTATAGTTGGTATATAAATGGAATTAGGCTGAAATACTTGACATCTTTAAATATATATAAATATAGGACATAGTACCAAAATTACACTTTCAACTTCACCATACATACTGTAAGTTATATTCCATCTATTCATCCATGCTTGACATAAAGGTTTTCCTTCAAACAATACCATCCACTGAGAAAAAGAATTGTTTGCTGTAATTCAGTGCACAGACACAGCTTTCTGCAAGTGTCATCTCCATTTTGACAAGGGCAAGACAAGAAGACACTAAATCTACTATGGTTTCCATTTCTGTTTTTTTTCATATTCATGTTAAGTAGACACTATTATATATATTTTTGATAAATGTCAGTTTCAGTAGTCTTCTGCTGAAAGGTTGGTTTCATCTTCAACTGATATATCAGTTTTGGTACTTTGAAAATGGATATCCCTTTGACTTTCAAGGTTAAGATCGCTCTGTCAGCCAGGCCAGAAATTCTGTTCCACACCAGCGCACAGGAATAATAATCTACTTTGCAGGTGAAGAGTCTTAGATGCTGAAGAATTTGATTTAATATCTGATTATGCTTTGTATTAATGAACGATATGTGCAAATCTTTTGCCATTCTTGCCCTTGATCAGTGAGTCTGTATATCTTTTAACAGTTGTATTAAAGTAGAAGCATAAACTGGTTATAAATTAGAAGGGCACTGCCAGGCCACGGTTTCAAACCTCCATCAGACTCCCAAAATGCATCCCCATACCAAATTCAAAGCTGCACAGTGGGACTTGGCAGCCTCCATATTTGGCTGTGTCACAGCCTGTTCCTATTGATCACTAAAAGGGAGCATGGGCACTGGAATTCAATATATCTTGACTTAGTGTAGATGTTCTTTGCACAGCATTGCTGCATGGCATTTTGGCAAGGTATAGGGAAAATTTCAGAAAGCAGTACTGTAAATGGAAACAAATGTTTCAGATGATGATTGATATTGCAATATAAGTCTCACGATCAGTAACCCACAACCCAGAACAATTGCCAAGGTCCCAGTCGGCAGTCGCAACTCACCTTCTGCCTATAACAGCCCTCTACTACTTGGGTGCCGATAGGTCTTCAAGTGAGAGGACCAGGGCAAAGGTTCTGGGCGAACAAAGGAACAAGATAATAGGATGGGGACTGAGGCAACTTACAAAGAGTCAGGCAGGTCAAAACCAGAACAGAAGCACAGTACAAAATCAGGATCCAGAATAAATATCAAACAGGCAAAGGGGTCAGTCAGGTAGGCGTAGGCTTCAGTCGAAGTCGGGATACAGGCAGGGGGTCAGAATCAGATAAGCAATACAGAGAGCACACCCAGGAACTAAGCTAGATAGACCTATAATTACATGGAAGGCAGAGAAAGAGAGAGGTAGGGGTTTATAGGCTAGATAATTAGAGATTTAGAACAGGTGTGGGTTAACAGAGATCACCTATAGCCATCATGCCTGCCTGGAAAACGTAGGATGTTATTGAAGTAAACCAGAAATCTAGCAGTTTGTCCAAGTAAGTGAGAGGTAAGGTAAGGCAACTGCATAGTAAGCAGTAGGTTTCTAGTTTAAATCCAGGCAGGATGCTGCAGTAAGTTCTTAGATTGTGCTATGCAACTATAAATTCCATTACACAGTATACCTGGTTCATTGATCTACATAGGGATATTTTCACTAGATATTACCAACTCCAGCTATGCCCCCGTGACAGGGTCAAAACTAGCCCAAAAACTACGTCAATGAGAAGTCAAAATTATTAACTCTGCAATAACATATACAGTACAGTACATTGCCCTCTCTTGAGCCCAGACAGCTACTTAGGCTGGAAGGCAGCCAGTAACGGAACTAGGTGGGGACAGGCCCTGGTGTGGGCCGTACAGCCAATCCCCCACCCCCCCAAAAAGCTTAAACCTCCTTGCCCCGGGCGTGAGCATGCTCAGTTTCCTCCTCTTCCCCCCCTTCTCTGCTGTAATCTGAGCCCAGAGCTATAAGTGAGCAGGGATAGACACAGGCAGGAAGTGATGTCACACCAAGCTAATACTACAGCTGCTATCCTAAACAAACAGAGAGCTTCTAGAGCTTTTTACTCAGGTATGGTAAAACATTCTACAGAATAATAAATAGAAGAATAAATATAGCATTCTAGCTTGCACTATTGCAGCTAATCTATTGGCAATAAAATGCCTCCATAGCTTTCATTATCCTTTAACTACCTTCTTAGATGTGTTGTTAATTTCTGTACTCTACACTGCAGCCTTTTTCTGGCATACCTTTATAATGTTAGATAATTATTCCTTTTTCTTGTCAATATGTGCAGTCAATTTTCAAGCACCTTTGGGCCTTCATGGCTTTCTTCGTGGTTTTTGTTACCCTGTGCTGTGATGATTTATTTATTCACCATATTGTATTCTTGTAGCTTTATAAAATGTGCCCCACCCTGTGGCACCCATGCTTATACTTACTTACACATTATTATTAAATACTTAGAGACTGTCTTAATTGAAAGGACAATTAATAAATCTATTTTGCCCTACATATGATTACTAATCATTGCAAAGCCAAGGAGCTGATTGTGCTAAATATAATTATTGTTGTTTGGTTGCCTTTCAATGAATATTTCATTTTCTTTTTGCCAAAGCTGGATGTCACAGCTTTCTTTGGCAATCAGCTTAGAAAACATCACTTCCCCTTTTGCTAAAAGTAATATTTTTATTCTTCTCTGATAGCGTGGATGCTTTTGGATTATGCACAAGAGACAAGTTGTCAAGAGCTGAAAGCTATACCTAATTCCATGAAGCATTTTAGACAAGTCAGATCCACACACTTGAGGCCTTTTTATTCATTATTTTATTGCATACAGAAGCAGCAGAAATGCCTTTGAAGCTACTTCTTGTATGTAATGATCTGAAAAATGTCTTGAAACTATATGATCTAATACCCATTGATTTAGGTAGTGCTTACTCGGGAGGGTAGAACTGGGCTACTGCTGAAGGCCTTCTGCTGTAAAATATGCTTAAGCGTTTTTTTCTGTTTCTTAATCCCATCAAAGCTTCTGTTTCTCACTAATCCTTTTTAGTCCCGAAATGAGTTAAGGTTTAATTGTGAAATTTGCATAGTAAGGCTGCAAATTAATTTTTATATATCCCTCAGAGTCATTCAGCAAACGCAGGCTTATTTCATTTTTAACCCCTTTCCTAATGGATTCGTTTAATTAAAATTGCTTTTAGATTAAAAAAATTCTAGTGAAATAAATAAGAAATGGTTTCCTTCTTTAAAATATTATTATTATTACAATCCTTAAAGAAAATAAGAAAATTAAAATACATCAGTGGTGTAAAGAGCAGTTTAAAGGACCTATATACACTTTTTTAAAATAAATAACTCTACTGAAAATATCTCCTGTGTATTATTTTAATTAAAAATGCCTCAAAAAATCTGAATATTCTTCTTATTCAATTAGTCCTCTTTAAAAACCAGCTACATCCCCATACACTTCGTAATCAGGCAAGGCAGTTAAACAATATGAGTTCTATGTAAAGTAGTCATACCCTTCCTCAGTGTCTCCAGTGTCTCCAGTGTCTCCTCCAGTATAAGGAGGGTATCATTTTACAGAGGGTTTAGTAAAGAAGAATTTTGTTTACCCACCTTCTCCTCATATTATACCTTCCTGTGTTGTTGCAACAAATAACAAAATAACAAAAAACTGTAGATATATTTTCAATAAAGGGCAATATACAGGTATAGGATCCGTTATCCAGAAACCCATAATCCGGAAAGCCCTTAATTACAAAAATGTCACTATTTCTTCCACTACCGTAAGTGGTTGCTAAACAGTTAAATTAAAGGCATACATTTTTGCAAACAAATAGTTTTTCAGTTACTAGTTTTATAGTTTTTTTCAGTTGTACTAGAAGAGGGTAAAATACCTAGCAGAGGTAGAAAAAGAAAAAGATTGTTGCTACAATGTGAAAATGGATAGACATGCTTAATACCCTTGAACCATATGGTCTGAATGATATAGGCAGGTAGGGAACTACCACCTGCAACATTGTATACATATAAATACAAGTACTGTCATAACTGCCTTAAGTGATTATTGTACTTCTGGGGTAGCCCCCTAGAGGGCAGTACTCCATAAATTATGTTTTCATCATGTAATGTAATTTATCCGGCCACACTGTGGAACTGATAAACTTGTTGTTTTTTTCTGTGTGATAAATTGGGGGTTTGGGTTAAGCACATTGTAAACACTAGCACCTGAGGAAGGATCACCTCGATCCGAAACATGTAGTGCCGTGCAATTCAATAAAATATTAAGTGTTTGAGCAATAAAGGTTCTCCAGAGTGCTATATTTTTGATTTATGAAGATAAGGGATTTTGGCTACTCCCAACTCTGTATTTTGAACCAAATACACTGAGAACAAAAGGAAAGCCTTTACCAACACTTGGACCTTGCACGTCTGTATGACACTTACCACCCACCTGCCCCTCTTGAACACAACACTGTTAAATGCAGGCAGCACTATATTCATGAGGTGGCCGCAGATTCCTGTGCTCTGTTTTGATATGTTGCAATTAGTGATGTGCGGGCCGACCTTGCACTCCTCTTCGTCGGTGGGAGGTGCGGTTTGAGCTCTTCTCCTGCTCTCCCCGCCCACCACCTTCAAATGCCGGCTTCCAACTTCCAGCTTCCAACTTTATAGCCGTGCACCTGCTCGCCCTGTCCCTTTTGTGATGTCCTCGGTAGGGCGGATCGGGACAGGTCTAAAAAAGCAACCCGGAAGTCAGATCTAGGTGGGCATGGGCTGAGGGAGGGCAGGTTAGGGTCAGGGGCGGGTCGGGAAAAACCCGACCCGCACATCACTAGTGGCAATTCAGTTAGTGTGCAAGGCAAGGTGCGAAAACATACTGTAGTGGACTGTATGTATGTATATTTGTATTTCTATAGAGCTACTTTTGGTCCCAGTTAAAGGTTTCATATTATTTCCTGCTATAATTTTTCTTTTGGTGTTAGACAACTGTACAGCACTGCACTTCTTTCTTGTATATCCAAAAGAGATGCCAGTCTATGATACTGATTTCCTGATTTCCTTTTTTGTTATACAGTATATGTAAATAAAAATCTCTTTATAAAGCTTATACAGCAAATCATATTATGATATATACTTTTTTTGGCACCCATTTACAGCAATGAGGCCTGCGCTTCTTGTTTTCATGCTAATATCATATTTAATAAACAGTAGAATTTCATATATATATAACCCTAACAGCACTTTGCTTCACTGTTTCATTCAACTTGTTGTTTATAAAGTCAGTGGAATTGATGTTGTTCATGGTATGCCTCGGCTTGTTTGAAAGTGTCATAATTTTAGCTTCCGTTTTAAAGCAGAATAACACACATTGTATATTTCATCTGAACCCGTTATTGAATAAGCAGCACTTTGTGCAAATCACATCATTTATCCATATAGTATAACTACCCAGCACATGAGAGCTTGGATGAAAATTCTAATTCAGAACTCACTGAGCTGTAAAAAATTGGTGAATTTTAAATTGCACAAAGCTCTAATCACTTCACAAATCACTGACGACTGTTGGTATTTTACAATATAGGTCTTAAGTACTTTAAAAGAGTGCTTGATTTTAATCACAGTTTTTACTTTCACGGAGTGTTGTCATTCACTCTTGGTAAATGATGTTTACAGCATTTAAGAAAGTTATATGTTGCTATAAAAAGATAATTGATATAAGTTGAAATCTAGCAGAGCTGATGAAGAACGATTTTGCTGAACAGCGCTTTGACTTAAGTGTCAAGACATGGCTTTATAACTGACAGATTGAAAATTGTGTTTCCTCAGAGATGGGCTCCTTATAATTTCTTGCTTTTAACAGCCTCCTAGATGTCTATTAATAGTAGACGCTGCAGTGCAAGTCCGCACAGGAAGAATATTGTTTCACAGCTTATCAGAATATAGCTTAATATTTTAGGTGCCTAATGGGGACATAAACTTTGATTATACATTTTAAAATGTTGCCTTAGTACTTCTGTCAACTTCTTTTGCACTTTGTCATTGTTATTAGCATCGTATTATAACTGTGCTTGTATGCTCTTAACCGTATGTCTTACCTGGTGTAGAAATTTCTGAGATGAAAACCTCGATGATCTGCTTCAGGGTCAATGTATTTTCTGTTAATGTTGTCTGAGTGCTTAAAGATGCTAAATACCATGCTTCTGGCACCTCCTGGCCTCCTGTAGCTAATAAATAAAATTGGCTTCTTGTAATAGTATCTCATTTTCACCTACTTAATAGTTACCATAGTTTGAGCTCTGTAGCTAACTATTGCTAGTTGCGGATTCCTTGGGACCCAAGATTCTGAATATCTTTGGGCTGTCGTATTACATACAGTACATCTCTTCGATTAGCACGGACTTTTGCATTCTGCACACATTTTATGCTTATCTCTGATAAATGCCAAAGGTGGTCATCTGACTAAACATCATTCAAAAAGCCTGTGCTAATATCCACATTTCTGTTGACTCCAACTTATGACCACTGTGACATTTTCCCTCCAAGCTAAGTTTGGTTGCATGATATTTTATCCCCTTGATCGGTGCACAAAAACTAGCCCTAGAAACTAGCCTATGATTAAGTGCTCCCTGTAGGCACAAAACGCGTAAGGCTTTTTATAACTGTGTACAGATTAAAATAAACTAGACTTTTTTTTACTTTTAATTAAGCTGCTGTGACTTTACTATTTTAGTTGTGGAGTATTCCAGTCTTTTTTTTTTTAACTTTCTTGTATAGCACTAGAAGTATCCTACAGTATCCTGGTTAGTTTGTTTAAGGCTATTTAGGTAAGGAATATATTGTTTTTTTAAAGGGCACCGTTCTCTGTTCAGGCTTATAGAGCCTGCACTCTGGTTGGTTTAAAAAAAAATTGTCCCTGCCAGTGCTAAGGAAGCTCCCAGTGCAGTTAGCCATGTTGGAACACACGCATGCACATAATAAGTGAGGGGCGCAAATCATTCATTATGAGATTGATATCAGTGTGTGAGACTTCCTTATTATGCACGCTATGCAAGATGGCAGCACCCACCTGATGTGGGCAGCCTATCGCTGGTGGGGGCAATTTTTTTTAAAAAAAAAAAAGGCTACTGTATCCCCCAAACGGAGTGCAGGCTCTATTAGTCCAAAACTCTGTTGGGGCAAAAAAAAATTAGTGACTGGTGCTCTTCAAATTGAAACTTTAATTTTGTCCTAATTATGTCTTCGGGGGATAGTACAAAAGCTTGTTTACATGCACAAGTGCAAATGCATAGCACTAAAATGGTTGCACATCGATGCTATTCGTAAAGGAACTTGCACCCATATCTCCTCTGCAACTTGTCTTTAGTGCAAATATGCACCTTCAGCCTGCTCAGTAGGGATGTAGCGAACGTCGGAAAAAAAGTTCGCGAACATATTCGCGAACTTGCGCAAAAATGCGAACGGTTCGCGAACGGTTCGCGAACCCCATAGACTTCAATGGGAAGGCGAACTTTAACATCTAAAAAAGACATTTCTGGCCAGAAAAATGATTTTAAAGTTGTTTAAAGGGTGCAACGACCTGGACAGTGGCATGCCAGAGGGGGATCAAGGGCAAAAATGTATCTGAAAAATCTGCCTGTGTGTGCTTGGAAGAGATAGTGTAGGGGGAGAGCTGTTAGTGATTTCAGGGACAGATGATAGTAAGTTTGCTGGCTAGTAATCTGCTTGATACTGCTCTGTATTGGAGGGACAGAAGTCTGCAGGGATTTGAGGGACATTTTAGCTTAGGTAGCTTTGCTGGCTAGTAATCTACTGTTCTCTTTAAACAACTGCCATACGTTGACCTTGTAGGCATTGTTTGCCCAGTTTTTTTGGACGCAGCCACTGAAGCACAGTTGCCAGAAAAAATATGCCATATAAATGCTGAAAATAGTAATTTTTCGCCATACGTTGACCTTGTAGACATTGTTTGCCCAGTTTTTTTGGTTGCAGCCACTGAAGCACAGTTGCCAGAAAAAATATGCCATATAAATGCTGAAAATAGTCATTTTTTGCCATACGTTGACCTTGTAGGCATTGTTTGCCCAGTTTTTTTGGTCGCAGCCACTGAAGCACAGTTGCCAGAAAAAATATGCCATATAAATGCTGAAAATAGTAATTTTTTGCCATATACGTTGAGTCAACGTATGGCAAAAAATGACTATTTTCAGCATTTATATGGCATATTTTTTCTGGCCTCTGTGCTTCAGTGGCTGCGGCCAAAAAAACTGGGCAAACAATGCCTACAAGGTCAACGTCGTTGACCTTGTAGGCATTGTTTGCCCAGTTTTTTTGGCCGCAGCCACTGAAGCACAGAGGCCAGAAAAAATATGCCATATAAATGCTGAAAATAGTCATTTTTTTGGTCGCAGCCACTGAAGCACAGTTGCCAGAAAAATTATGCCATATAAATGCTGAAAATATAAATTTTTTTGGTTGCAGCCACTGAAGCACAGAGGCCAGAAAAATTATGCCATATAAATGCTGAAAATATAAATTTTTTTGGTTGCAGCCACTGAAGCACAGAGGCCAGAAAAATTATGCCATATAAATGCTGAAAATATGCATTTTTTTGGTTGCAGCCACTGAAGCACAGAGGCCAGAAAAATTATGCCATATAAATGCAGAAAATATGCATTTTTTTGGTCGCAGCCACTGAAGCACAGTTGCCAGAAAAATTATGCCATATAAATGCTGAAAATATAAATTTTTTTGGTTGCAGCCACTGAAGCACAGAGGCCAGAAAAATTATGCCATATAAATGCTGAAAATATAAATTTTTTGGTTGCAGCCACTGAAGCACAGAGGCCAGAAAAATTATGCCATATAAATGCTGAAAATATGCATTTTTTTGGTTGCAGCCACTGAAGCACAGAGGCCAGAAAAATTATGCCATATAAATGCAGAAAATATGCATTTTTTTGGACGCAGCCACTGAAGCACAGTTGCCAGAAAAAATATGCCATATAAATGCTGAAAATAGTCATTTTTTGCCATACGTTGACCTTGTAGACATTGTTTGCCCAGTTTTTTTGGTTGCAGCCACTGAAGCACAGAGGCCAGAAAAAATTAAACCAGTAGGGTTTGCACCCTAGTTTGTAACGGTGGCGGAGGGAGGAGGACGCTAAAGGACAGCTGTGTGTGGAGTCATGAGGCTTGAAGAGAAGGACAGCTGCATAGAAGTCAGAACAAGTCTTCCGGCGTGCAGTAACCCTCCGAGATCCACCCCTCATTCATTTTAATAAAGGTCAGGTAATCGACACTTTTGTGACCTAGGCGAGTTCTCTTCTCAGTTACAATCCCTCCTGCTGCACTGAAGGTCCTTTCTGAGAGCACACTTGAGGCTGGGCAAGACAAGAGGTTCATGGCAAATTGTGACAGCTCTGGCCACAGATCAAGCCTGCACACCCAGTAGTCCAGGGGTTCATCGCTCCTCAGAGTGTCGATATCTGCAGTTAATGCCAGGTAGTCCGCTACCTGCCGGTCGAGGCGTTCTTTGAGGGTGGATCCAGAAGGGTTGTGGCGCTGCCTTGGACAGAAAAACATTTGCATGTCTGACGTTACAGACTGGCCAAAGGGCTTTGTCCTTGCAGGTGCGCTCGTGGCAGGATTACTGGCACCTCTGCCCCTGGAATGTTGATGAGTTCCTGAAGTGACATCACCCTTAAAAGCATTGTACAACATGTTTTGCAGGCTGGTTTGTAAATGCCGCATCTTTTCGGACTTGTGGTATGTTGGTAACATTTCTGACACTTTATGCTTGTACCGAGGGTCTAGTAGCGTTGCGACCCAGTACAGGTCCTTCTCCTTAAGCCTCTTGATACGGGGGTCCTTCAACAGGCATGACAGCATGAAAGACCCCATTCTCACAAGGTTGGATGCAGAGCTATCCATCTCCGCTTCCTCATTATCAAGGACTGCATCATCCACGGTCTCCTCCCCCAGCCACGTACAAGACCAGGGGTCCCCAAAAGGTCACCACTAGCCCCCTGGGAAGCCTGCTCCTGTTGGTCCTCCTCCTCCACAAAGCCACCTTCCTCCTCTGACTCCACTTCTGGCACCTCTCCCTGCGTTGCAGCAGGTGCCTGGGTTCGTTCTGGTGATTCCGACCAGAAATCGCGCGCTTCCAGCTCCTTGTCACGCTGGTCTACAGCCTCATCTGTCACTCGTCGCACGGCACGCTCCAGGAAGAAAGCGAAGGGTATTAGGTCGCTGATGGTGCCTTCGGTGCGACTGACCATATTTGTCACCTCTTCAAAAGGTCGCATGAGCCTGCAGGCATCGCGCATAAGCACCCAGTAACGGGGGAAAAAAATCCCCAGCTCTGCAGATCCAGTCCTACCACCCAGTTCAAAAAGGTACTCGTTGACGGCCCTTTGTTGTTGCAGCAGACGTTCCAACATAAGGAGCGTTGAATTCCAGCGAGTCTGGCTGTCAGAAATCAAACGCCTGACTGGCATGTTGTAGCGCTGCTGAATGTCAGCAAGGCGTGCCATGGCTGTGTAGGAACGTCTGAAATGGGCCGACACCTTTCTGGACTGGGTGAGAACGTCCTGGAATCCTGGGTACTTGGAGACAAAACGTTGGACTATTAAATTTAACACATGTGCCATGCAGGGCACATGTGTTAAATTGCCCAGTCTCAACGCTGCCAACAGATTGCTTCCATTGTCACACACCACTTTTCCGATCTGCAGTTGGTGTGGGGTCAGCCACCGATCGGCCTGTGACTGCAGAGATGACAGGAGTACAGATCCGGTATGGTTTTTGCTTTCCAGGCACGTCATCCCCAAGACAGCGTGACAACGGCGTACCTGGCACGTCGAATAGCCTAGGGGGAGCTGGGGGTGCACAGGTGTGGAGGAGGAGAAGGAGGACCCAGCAGCAGAGTAAGAAGAAGAAGAGGAAGAAGACGAGGTAGAGAGAGATGGAGGAGTAGAGGTGGTGGCAGAACCGCGTGCAATCCGTGGCGGTGACACCAACTCCACTGTTGTTGTTGAGCTACCCATTCCCTGCTTCCCAGCCATTACCAAGTTCACCCAGTGGGCAGTGTAGGTGACATACCTGCCCTGACCATGCTTGGAGGACCATGCGTCAGTAGTCATATGGACCTTTGGCCCAACACTAAGTGACAGAGATGCGGTAACTTGGCTCTGCACATGTTGGTACAGGTGTGGTATTCCCTTTTTAGAAAAAAAATTGCGGCTGGGTACCTTCCACTGCGGTGTCCCAATTGCTACAAATTTGCGGAAGGCCTCAGAGTCCACCAGCTGGTATGGTAAAAGCTGGCGGGCTAAGAGTGCAGACAAGCCAGCTGTCAGACGCCGGGCAAGGGGGTGACAGTCAGACATTGGCTTCTTACGCTCAAACATGGCCTTCACAGAAACTTGGCTGGTGGCAGATGACTGGGAATGGGAACAGGTGGTCAAGGTGGAAGGCGGAGTGGAGGGTGGTTCAGACGGGTCAAGGAGAGCAGAGGTAGAGCAGTAAGATGCTGGACCAGAAGGAGTGTGGCTTTTAGTTTGCCTGTTGCCTTTGAGGTGTTGCTCCCAAAGTGCTTTGTGCTTGCCGCTCATGTGCCTTCGCATAGAAGTTGTACCTATGTGGCTGTTGGGCTTACCAAGGCTCAGTTTCTGACTGCACTCATTGCAAATTACAATGCTTTTGTCAGAGGCACACACATTAAAAAAATCCCACACTGCTGACTTTTTGGAAGTGTGCGATCTGGCGGTAACAGTAGAAGTTGGCGGCATTGGCGGCAATGGCGGGTGCGTTGGCCGGCTGAACACAGGTGCCGATACATGTTGTTGCCCTACTGATCCCTGCGGGCTGTCCTCCCTGCTTCTTCTAAGTCTTATTCTCCTACTGCCTCTCTGACTCTCCGTCTCTCCATCTGAACTACCCTCCTCTTGCTCTCTTCTACTAGGCACCCACAAAACATCAATCTCCTCATCATCATTCTCCTCAGATGCATCAATTTCTTCTGACACATCACAGAAGGAAGCAGCAGCGGGGACCTCCTCCTCATCACTCATTATGTCCATCTCTATCGTGTTCTCTGCCAGAATTAAATCTGGTGTAACGTCCTCATCTCCTTCATCTTCTTCTGGCAATAATGGTTGCGCATTACTCAGTTCAAGAAACTCATGGGAAAATAACTCCTCTGACTCCAGTGAAGAAGGGGCACCGGTGGTGGAGGAAGTGTTACGTGGGGTGGCCATAGCAGTGGAGGATGAGGAGGATGTTGTGGTAAAGTTAGAAACGGTAGAGGATGGGGTGTGCTGTGTAAGCCAGTCAACTACCTCTTCAGCATTTTGGGAGTTCAGGGTCATTGGCTTTTTAAAACTGGGCAATTTGCTAGGGCCACAGGATTGCATAGCAGCACGGCCCCTAGCACGGCCTCTGCGTGGCGGCCTGCCTTTGCCTGGCATTATTTTTAAAAAAACAACAACAACAAAAACTCAGTTGGTTTTTCTGGAAACGATAATACACACAGCTAGATGGCAGTTTGAAGAAAACAGTGTGCAAATAATGCCTACAAGATCAACGTATACACTACTACAGCGGTGGATACGGATTACGTAAAATATATGAATGCTGCTTGAAAAAAAGTAACTCAAGTGGTTTTTCTAGAGACGATAATATTATCAATATTTAGACAAAATGTGAACAAGCTCACACAGCTAGATGGCGGTTTGAAGAAAACACTGTGCAAATAATGCCTACAAGGTCAACGTATACACTACTACAGCGGTGGATACGGATTACGTAAAATATATGAATGCTGCTTGAAAAAAAGTAACTCAAGTGGTTTTTCTAGAGACGATAATATTATCAATATTTAGACAAAATGTGAACAAGCTCACACAGCTAGATGGCAGTTGGTTGAATAACACACTGGGCAAAAAATGCCTACAGGGCAAATAATGCCTAAAAGGTCAATTTATACACTAATACAGCGATGGATACGGATTACGTAAAATATATTATGGCTGCTTGAAAAAAGTCACTCCGGTGTTTTTTCTGGAGACGGTAATATTATGGATATTTAGACAGAATGTGAACAAGGTCACACAGCTAGATGGCAGTTGGTTGAATAACACACTGGGCAAAAAATGCCTACGGGGCAAATAATGCCTAAAAGGTCAACTTATACACTACTACAGCGGTAGTAAAATAAAAAAAAGTAAAATAAAAAAAAAATGAATATTAAAAAAAAAAATTAAAGTTGGTGCTGCTGAACTACTAGGAGCAGCAGATTAGCACACCAGTCCCACTCCCCAACACTGCTAGACTAATAGCACTGGGCTCTTATAGTAGTAGTAGTAGTAGTAGTAAAACAACAAAAAAATAAATAAAAGCAGTCCTTACAAGGACTACTGTTATTGCAGCAGTCAGCAGATGAGATCAGAAGCAGGACAGCTGCCCACTGCAGCTACATACAGAGCACTGCAGTAGAAGGTAGATTACTAGCCAGCAAAGCTACCTAAGCTTAAATGTCCCTCAAACCCCTGCAGACTTCTGTCCCTCCAATAACAGAGCAGTATCAAAACGATTACTAGCCAGCAAACTTTCAACTGTCCCTGAAATCACTAACAGGCAGCAGCTCTCTCCCTACACTATCTCTTCAGCACACACAGGCAGAGTGAAAAAACGCTGCAGGGCTTCGGTTTTTATAGGGAAGGGGAGTGGTCCAGGGGAGAGCTTCCTGATTGGCTGCCATGTACCTGCTGGTCTGGGGTGAGAGGGCAAAAAAAAGCGCCAACAATGGCGAACCCAAAATGGCGAACGTCGCGCGACGTTCGCGAACTTCCGGCGAGCGCGAACACCCGATGTTCGCGCGAACAAGTTCGCCGGCGAACAGTTCGCGCCATCTCTACTGCTCAGATGAATCAGATGCAACTGCTGGTGTTGATACAAGAGAATTGCAGAAGTACCCCAACCAGGGCCAGATTTTTAAATGGTTCATAAAAAATGGCATAAACTCAAGGGAAGAAAACATAGTGTTGCCTCTTTATAGGTCTCTGGTAAAGTCTCATCTGGAGTATGTGGTGCAGTTTGGACTCTAGTCCTTAAGAGGGATATAAATGAGCTGGAGAGAGTGCAGAGACGTGCAACTAAAGAAAAAAGAAAAAAGGCTGTTGCGAGGGGACATGATTACACTTTACAAGGACATTATTGACATATAGCAGGGGAACTTTTACCCATAAAGAGGATCACTGCACCAGAGGCCACCCCTTCAGATTAGCCAGTGCTTGAATTGGAGTGAAAAAAGAGTGTAGCGCAGTGTGCTAAAACAAGTCCCTCCCACAACAATAAGCCACACCCATTGTTATAATAAGCCTCACACACCAATACTTTCTGGTTTTACCCACTTTAAAGCAAAGCTATTTTGCTATTTCCTTTTTGGTATTTCCTTCTAACGCACAGTTTGATGTATAGATTTACGTATGTGACCTGTAGGTATTCCAAAACGAAAATTGTACATATGACTTTTCTTGGCTGCCAATTCAGCTTCTACAAACACAGCACCTTTTCTGTGTATTGTGTCATAACAATCCCATCATATTCTATATTACCCAAGATTATTTCATATATGTATATATACTGTAATTCTCTCACTATTCCTTAATATGCTGCTGTTTAATATCTTCATCTCTTTTTGTTTCCCCTGTTTTATTCTCCTCTCATTTTCTCTATAATCCTCTCTGATGCCTCCACCTTCTTTATCTGTTAAACGCTTCTCTATTTCTCTCCCAGCAATCTTTTCTCTCCTTTTATCTACTATATACTGTATTTAAAGTGGACCTGTCACCCAGACACAAAAAGTTGTATAATAAAAGTCCTTTTCAAATAAAACACAAAATCCATTTTCTATTTTTTATTAAAGCATTCATAGCTGTTGTAAGCTCATTTAAAAATCTCAGCTGTCAATCAAATATTGTCTGCCCCTTCTCTATACCTTTGGCCTAGAGGCGGGGCAGATAATTCACTTTCCATTCAGCACTTCCTAGATGTCACTGCTCTCCACACATTCCCTGTTCTCTTCACCTTTTAATTGTATAGCCAGGGCATGAGTATGGTCATCAGGTCCCCCATTCTGGTGCACAAACAAGATTCTGAGATGATACAAAGTTTGCCTTAATAACCATGTAGACAAAATGGCTCCTGCCTGCTTGCTATAATTATGAATTCCCAGACTGAAGGAAACAAGATTCAGATCATTTATATGGTGTAATTAAAGTTAATTTTGCTTGACTAACATGATAAAATAGTATTTTGAATAATCTTTTTGGGTGACGGGTCCCCTTTAACTATATTTTATTTTACCTTTGCATTTTATTTGCATGCAGAAGTGGAGAGGAGCAAAAGAATGTTCCGTGATTTAAAACTCTTGCATCCCCGTGATGGAAGTGAAGGTATGGCATACCTCCCCAATTCCAGCACTGAAACTAGAAAAGCAGCGTAGGTGGTTCTTCAAAGTAAGGACAGTGAGGCTGTGGAATGCACTGTGAGTGTCTGTATGAATAGATGCTGGGTTTCATTTGAAGGGGTTGAAATTTATGGACTTTGACCTTTTTTCAACCGGATTTAACTATGTAACTATGTGCGCCCCTAAGCCGTGCTCTCGCCGCTTGTTCTTGACCCACTCGCAATGAATTTTGCACTTTGGATAGTATTCATAAATGAGACCTTAAGAATATATTTTCTTTCCTAATGGCCTAAAGTCATAGGTGAAATCTGTGCTTAATAAACAAAGCAATTAAAATGTAAAATGCCCTTTCTCAATAAGACTAACCTAGACTGTAAAGCAATATAATAAATGCTTGCATGAAACTGATCAGAAATCAAAATATGATTAACACAGCTTAAACCATACCTCCCAACTGTAAAGTTTTTTGCAACACAGTCCCAATTTTGACAGCTCAGTCCACAGTCCAGGATTTTTAAAAAAGAAAAAGATACAACGTTTCTGAAACTTAATTAAATAAGAGGCTTTTTGGCAGAGATCCCAGAAGACTCAGCACCTGCACCTGCTACATGTGTAGCAATTTAAGATAAGCAATGATACAACTGTAACTATTTAAGATGATAAGCAAGTCTCTTGGGAGAACTGAGGCATGCAGCTTAGTAATAATTAGTAATAAGATAAACAAATTCCTTGGGGAAACTGACTCACCGCAATTCCACCTTCATTAAGCAAAACTGTATAACACATAAAACATGACCCTAAAAATCCCAGAAATGTGTTTAAACTTCATGACCTGCCAAATTTTGTAAAATAAACATGATCATTAGGGGTGTGCCCTAAAATAGGCATGGTCAAACTATTTTCGCTGTGCTATGCACACCAGCTCCTTTTGTTACCCTTTCCATTTTTCAAATGTTGGGAGGTATGCTTAAACTATCATATCTACACATGACCATACATGTTACATATATTTTCTGGTGGAAGTTCACACTATATTTGCAGACATGTACTTAATTTTCAATCATTAAATGAGAGTTTTAATCCAGTGACTACTTGAAAAACTTGAGCACCGCTCAGAGAGATTGTTTTGTGCATCAATATTACAATATATATTTCTCCATTGGGTGCTATTAAAGGTATAAGATCTATTATTCAAAATGCTTGGTACCAGGGGCTTTCCACATAATTGGTATTTTGGATCCCATATCTTCATTAAACCAAATAGAATTTTGACCCCAATATAGTCCAATCAAAACCTAAATAAAATTATGATAATAAGGAAATTAAAGAAGTAATTCAAATTAATAAAACAAGATACAAAAATAAAAAGGGATTACTAACATAACTATTTCAATTCACATGTACATTGAAGAGCTAATTGTTCATGAAACATTATCCTACAATTTATTTTCCCCAAATTTATAAAAAGCAAAATACTGTATGCAAAGCAGCAAATGTTGGGTCTCAGAGACAGTCGGGCTATATAAATAAATTGTATGTTCAGACATATTTCGGGCCAAAAGTACACAGACAGTCCATCTAAAATGGCATGTCCTTATTTGGAATACTCTCTGCTGAGATCCAACCTGCCTATGGAAGACATGATATAGCAGCCACTGTCATCAGAGAAAAGAGACAGAGAAAATGCATTTTCTGGCAGACTTGCAGACTGATGGACAGGTCTAGGTTTGGCAGATACCAAAAGAACACTACTGTCTGAATGCATATGCCTATAAAACTTGGTGCTGAAGGAATAGTGATCTGAAGCTGCTTTTCATAGTTTGCTCTGTGGTCTCTGGCCTCAGTGAAAGCAAATCTTAAAACTATGGGTTCATAGGAAAACACATTTATTTTTTTTCAAAATGCATTTTCCTGTAGAATCCTGTATTGAAGCCTTTTTTTTTTTTTTTTGAAAACAGCAGATTTTTTACATTTTATTTTAAATTTTAATGTGGGGGCTATGTTCTTAGTTTCCAATGTGCCCTCAGTCATGTGACATGTACTCTAATAAACTTCAGTCACTCTTTCCTCTGGTACTGCAAGTTGGAGTGATATTACACCCCTCCCTTTCCCTCCCAGCAGCCTATCAACAAAAGAATAGGAAGGCAACCAGATAACCGCTCCCTGACACCTGCATTGCTAAATATTCTCCCATCTTCTATCCAGTGGTAGATATAAGAATAACACTCAACAGTAAAACATCCAAGCCTGACCACAACTCCTTCAGTTATATTGAGTAGGAGAAAAAACAGCTTTTCTGAAATCAATTCCATTGTAAAGTGCTGGGTCTCTCAGAAAGCACAGGACCAGACATAATGAACTGTGATGGCTGCCTAGACACCAATTTTGCAAATAAGAAAAATGCATTCAATGCAAAAATGCATGGTTCAAAAATTACATTTTAAATGGTAGAATAAATTATTTGCAATGTACACTGTGTAATTAAGTGATAAAAACTATACCATAAAAATCATGACATAATCCCTTTAACCCTACAATGTACAATTAAATTCTTGGTTATTCCTTGCTTTCTACATTTTGAGGCAGACCCTTTCCTATTTAGACACAATATTGCTCCAATTATTGTGCGGAGGTCCATACAAAATTGGTTTGCCGAGATCAACCTGCACAGAGCCCTGAGCTCCATCAGGTCACTAACACTTGTGTTAGTGTCTTAAGAGCAAGGCTGCACCTCCCACAACTAGATATTTTTTTCAACATCTGACCAGTAAACGGTTGCTGTGGGTTACTAGACCTTTACACACTGACAAACCATCATTTTTATATCCATACGACAATCTAAATTTCTTGCAACAATTATTTACATTAAAAATTGAAAGTAGCACCATATGGACCAGAAGTTTTTAAGTAGGCTGACATATGCAGTTTATAAAGTAATTTATTAGGCAAATCCTTTGTCAGCAAAAGTTAATTGTTAGACTACATGGTATATATTTTCTAGTTCATTGTCACCAACACATACAGTATCTTCTCTGTAAAACTTGTATCTCTATTGTCTACATTTACTTAACCCAAGGCTATTCTATCTCTTACTACTGTTTAGTCATCTAGACTTTCCTTTATTTTCAATTCTTTGATCTTACTTTGTTTAAACGTAAGATCAATAAAGATGCAAATGTAAAAGAATTATGTCAAGAGTCCAGGTAAGAGTAGTAAGGATCAAGCCCAAACATACATTTAAAATACTGACCACCTATAAGCACACACAGAGGTAACTAAAAATGGAAAACCTTTTCTAGATGAGGCAAACAGTTCTTTTAACATCATTGGGCATTCCCTGTGTTATTATGGGGCCCGTTCACTAAGTTCGAGTGAAGGAATAGAGGAAAATAGTTCGAATTTCAAATGTTTTTTTGGCTACTTCGACCATCGAATTGGCTACGTCGACCTTCGACTACGACCTTTGACTTCGAATCGAACGATTCAAACTAAAAATCGTTTGAATATTCAACCATTCGATAATCAAAGTACTGTCTCTTTAAAAATTTCTTCGACCCCTAGTTCGCCACCTAAAACCTACCGAGGCCAATGTTAGCCTATGGGGAAGGTCCCCATAGGCTTGCTGCCAATTTTCTGATCGAAGGATAATCCTTCGATCGATGGATTTAAATCCTTCGAATTGCGCAAAATCCTTCGACTTCGATATTCGAAGTCGAAGGATTTTAATTCGGCAGTCGAATATCGAGGGTTAATTAACCCTCGTTATTCGACCCTTGATACATCTGCCCCTATATGTGTACCAGTCAGTCACTGGTGAGCTAACAATGCCTAAGATTATTTAAATTAATGCTTATTACCAAAAGTTACTCAGCAATATTTGATTCTGTATTTTATATGCTTGCTGGTGCTAATAAGAAAATATTAAAGGACAGTCCATTGACATATTTGCTTTTTAAGACAGACTGACAAATACCGTATGATTCAATAAAAAGAAGAAAGAAACAAAAGGTGCGCTTGGATATACCTATAGAGAGAGGGGAGACAATTCCTATATAGTGTAAAACCTTCTGTGCACTCGAGGAAATACTGGACGATTGGTTCTACTCACATACGAATGGATATAATATCGCGAATAGGATGCCGATCGTGTCTGCCAGTAGTCAGAGGTCGGATGGCGGCTGATGTATCTGGTCCGTCTTGTGCCTATTGGATAGGGGTGCCAAATAGTGTGGTAACGCTAATTAAGGTAAGGCTGTCAAGCAGTATTGCGCTTACCTCAGTTATAGATTTTAAAGGCGCTGATTCGATCGTGTTCTGTTCCTCCACTTCTTAGTCGGCTGAGCGGCACTTGTATGGATCGTTGCCCGGTCGCGGCCAGATGTCTTTACGTTGGGAGGGATACAACCTCCTCCTGCAGGTGTAGATCTGATGTCCACCGCAGAGTTAAATCTCGGCGTTCTCCTCTGCCACGTGGTTTTCTTAAGAGTGCTTTTAGCGATGCCGTCTCCTTCTCCACAGGGTAGTTTCAGGGGATTTGTTTTAAAAAGAAATTCTACGGCACTATTTTTTTTGCCTTACAAGTTTTTATTAAATCCAATGATTAGTAATATAAAATATAATACAATGCCCAACGCGTTTCGTATATAGTTATACTTCCTCAGGGGCTGATTTCCCATGTTGCCTCACAGGGGTGTTTTTATCCCTTCCGTGGGCAGTTCCCTCAATTAAAAATGCAAATTACATTCATTAAGTCATGCCATATAAAATCTAGATAATTAATAAATAATAAAACAATCGAATAAAATTATTTTTAGTCTTTTAAAAAGCATTTTATATCAATATCGATGTTTAAGCCTTTGGGAGTTAAAGTTTTTAATTTATGGATCCAGAAGGTTTCTTCCTGGGATATTGTTTTAGTAATATCGCTCCCTCGCCAATGGTTCTTTTTCAGCTTAATTCCCATAAAGGTTAACTGTGTGGGATCTGAATTATGATGTGTTTTAAAGTTTGCAGGGACACTGTGGGTAGTTATTCCTTTTTGTATGTTTCTGACATGTTCACGTATCCTGGTTTTTAAACTTCTAGTGGTTCTACCCACATATTGTAACATACAAGGACACTGTAGCAGATATATTACATTTTTAGTGTTGCAAGTAATTATATCCTTTATGTCAAAGGTTTCTTTTGTTACATTTGAATCAAAGTTAAAAGAATTTCTTGTGTTATTTTTACATATACTACATGCTTTGCAACTGCCACATGAATAAAACCCCTTTTTTCCACTGCTGAGAAATGTATTATTTTTTATTTCATTTACAGGTAGACAGCTTGGCACTAACATTTGTCTAATGGTTTGTGGTCTCCTGTAGATTACCTTTGGTTTCTCAGTCAGGAATCCGGACAAATCTTTATCGTTTTTTAAGATATGCCAATGTTTCTTTATTATTTGTTCCAGATTTTTATTTGAATTATTAAATGTTGTAATGAACGGAATATTATTATCTTGTGGATTTTTTTTTTTGTTTATTACGATTCTGTTTTAACATATCTTTGCGATCTTTCGTGTCACAGATCATCTTTGCTTTGTCCACAGTTTCTTTTTTGTATCCTTTTTCTTTAAATTGATTATATAATATTTTACATTCATTTTCATAATCGCTTGCTTTGCTGCAATTTCTTTTCACTCTATTAAATTGGCCTAAAGGGATATTTCCTAGCCATTTTTTATGGTGGCAGCTTGAATTGAGGATGAAGCCATTGCAGTCAGTGGGTTTACGATAAAGGCTCGTCACGAACTTGTTGTTATCTATTGATATTGTTAAATCAAGAAAATGCACGGTGTGAGAACTATATTCACTAGTAAAAATCAGATTTGATGTGTTTTGATTAATACTATTTAGAAAGGTTTTTAAGGATTGTTCAGGACCTTTCCAGATAAACAGGCAATCGTCTATATAGCGTTTCCAGGCTATAAGTCCAGTGTTGGAGTTAAGGAGGGGAGTAATATTAGTTAATTCCCAATAGCCCATGAATAAATTAGCGTAGCTAGGGGCGAACCGAGTTCCCATAGCTGTCCCTTTGGTTTGTAAGTAGTAATTTCCTTCAAACCAAAAGTAATTTTTTTCCAGGATAAATCTAATTCCATTGAGTATAAGTTCTTTTTGTTCACTAGCCATCGTTGAATCCTCATCTAGGTAGTGTCTTATTGCTTGTAGTCCATGATTGTGATTTATAACAGTGTATAGGGAGGTCACATCACATGTCCCTATGATGAAACCTTCTGAGCATGGGGTATTGTTGATAAAATCAATTGTTTGAATAGTATCTGAGATAGGATGGAAGTTTCACCACGTATTTTTGTAAAAATATATCTATATATTCTGATAGATTGGAGGTGAGGGAATCACAACCAGATATTATCGGACGGCCAGGTGGATTAGTCAGATTTTTATGTATTTTTGGTAAAGTATAAAGTACTGGAATTTTTGGATGTAAAACGTTGAGATAAGTGAACTCGTTTTTTGTTAAAATACCAGTTGTTCTGGCACTTTCTAGTAGTCTTAATAGTTCTGCTTTGTATTCATTGGTGGGATTATTTTTTAGCTTTATGTAGGTGGTAGTGTCCGATAATTGCCTATTGATTTCTCCTATATAGTTATCTCTGGTCATAATTACTATTCCTCCTCCTTTGTCAGCAGGTTTAATTACTATGGTTTTGTCACTTTTTAGATCTTTAAGTGCTGTTCGTTCAGCCCTAGTTAAATTCTGTTTTTTCGGTTTTCTTTCTAAATTATCCAAGTCATTCAGTACTAGTTCTCTGAATGTGTTGATATAGTGACTATTTGCGAATGTCGGATTAAAGTCTGATTTTGGTTTCAAAGTTGTGTGTATGTAAGTAGAGCTGGTGGATTCAATACCTGTTGGATTTTTAGCGAAGAATTTTTTGAGACTAAGTTTCCGAATAAATTTGTGAGTATCTATATATGTTTGGAATTTATTAAGTTGATTGGTTGGTGCAAATTTCAGTCCTTTGCTCAGGACTTTCACGTGGTCAGGTTCTAGTGGTTTATTCGTTAGATTATAGATTCCTATATGGGGATCCACATCTGTCTTTTGTCTGTCTTTCCTAGAATTGTTGATTTTTCTACCCCCCCTTCTTCCTCGTTTTCGTTGGTTGACGTTTTTCGTTTTTTGTTCGGTGTTCCTATTCTTAAATTTTCGTCTATATATGTCCTCTTTTCTTTGTCCCTCATCCTCCTTTCTGTAAAATCCCAATGGTTATTTCTGTTTTCATTTGGTTGGTATCTATTATTACTATTGTAAGAATAATTATTTGTTGAATAGCAATTGTTTCCCCTGTATTGGTTGGATCTGGGGAAATGAGGTCTTGGAGGATTATGAAAAGTTTTTCTCGGATTATATCTGTCTGGTCTGTCTGATCTCATTTCGAAGTTCTTTTGTTTAGTTTCATTTTTTAAATTTTCTTTATTAGGTCTATTTTTGTCACGCCAAAATTTAGATCTCTTTCTTTCTAGAATTTCTTTTTCTGTTTTTACTAATTTATCTTGCATAATTTTTGCTTGTTCTTTGTATTCTCTTATATTTTTAATTGGTTCAAGTTTTTCTCTGCGGTGGACATCAGATCTACACCTGCAGGAGGAGGTTGTATCCCTCCCAACGTAAAGACATCTGGCCGCGACCGGGCAACGATCCATACAAGTGCCGCTCAGCCAACTAAGAAGTGGAGGAACAGAACACGATCGAATCAGCGCCTTTAAAATCTATAACTGAGGTAAGCGCAATACTGCTTGACAGCCTTACCTTAATTAGCGTTACCACACTATTTGGCACCCCTATCCAATAGGCACAAGACGGACCAGATACATCAGCCGCCATCCGACCTCTGACTACTGGCAGACACGATCGGCATCCTATTTGCGATATTATATCCATTCGTATGTGAGTAGAACCAATCGTCCAGTATTTCCTCGAGTGCACAGAAGGTTTTACACTATATAGGAATTGTCTCCCCTCTCTCTATAGGTATATCCAAGCGCACCTTTTGTTTCTTTCTTCTTTTTATTGAATCATATGTGGATGAGTGGATCCACGAATTGAACTTTGGTGCAGCTTTTTGCTCCTATCGCTTTGGACTAAGCGCAGTCTTCACTTCTTTGAATCAAATACCGTATGATGCTGTTGTAATTATTATTATTAACATATTTTTAGAGTGCCAACATATTGCGCAGCGCTGATAATGAATCTTGTATTAAGAACCTCTTTCCAAATAAATTGTTATAGGTTGTTTTTTGTAAAACAAACCACAAACTATCAAAAAAACATTTTAGCCTGCAATAAAGGGGTGAATCTTTATTAATATTAATGATTTGCATTAACATTAATAACATTAATACAAATACACAGGATCAATGATTAAGCCTTCTGATAAATTGCTAGTGAGCAATAACTTACACACAAGTAATAGTAGAAATAAATAGATTTACTTAGCTTTATATGAAGTGTTTACAGAAACAACCAGTTTGCATTAATTAACCAGACATCGGGGAGCCCCACAAACCTTTGGTGCATAAGCTTTAGGTTCCTGATAAAGTGATGATCCAAATTCCTGGCATACACTCATGGGTCAGAGGTGATGCTACTAACCCAAATTTGAGGCTTTTTTTTATAGTCCAGCTCTGAAAAGACTTCCAACCCCAGTATGATGACCTGTGCAGTATTGTAAGCTGAGGAGACCTCCAAACTCAAATGCTGACCAGTGCAATATTATTGTTGTATTTCTAGCAGATCAGCATTAACTTGGGGAGGCACATTTATCAAGGGTAGATTTTCAAATTCATGTGAGTTTTTAAAACTCCCATAAATTCGACTAGTCGAAATTTATTAATAAAATCAAACTTGATTTGAGTTTTTTCTAGGAAAAAACTCAAATGTCAGGAAGGCTGCAAACATCTCCAAATTGATCCCTGCACCTCTCCCATTAACTTAATTCGGCAGGTTTTAGGTGGCGAATAATTCTTAAAGGGTCACAGTATGATAAATCTCGAAAATCGAATTAGAATTTTTTTAAAAGCTTGAATCGAATTTGGATAAATCTCTAGTCGAATATGACCGTTTTGACCATAAAAAAAACTCGAAAATTCAACTCGTCCCTTGATAAATCTGCCCCTCAGTGTAGTCTGTCTGCTCTCTGTCTGTTCATTCTTAAAGGAGAATTAAACCCTAAAAATTAATATGGCTAGAAATTACATATTTTATAAACTAAACTTATTGCGCCAGCCTAGAGTTTCAACATCTCTATACAAATAATGATTCAGGATTTAAAAATCTTACATTTTGTTCGGCATGTCTGTGAAATGCACATGCTCAGTGGGCTTTTTTGCCTAGTTGCTGGTGGAGGATTATTTATTAAAGGTCGGATTTTAATGGTTTTAGAGGTGTTTGAAACTATGACTAAACTCACAAACTCTAAACGCACAATTGTCATTGAATTTATTAAAATTTCTGAAAACCTCTAACATTCTGTTTTAAAAATGGACCAGTAGGATCAGCGAAGTTTGGCATAAAAGGCTTTCGTGGTTTTTTTCACTTCATACATCTAAATTTTTAGCTTTTTATAAAAACCAAAATTAGAGCATGTATAATTAAAGATGATTGAATATGTATCCAGATTATTAGATTGATTGCCAGTGCATCTCAGTGATGTGCTTTTATTGTACTGCTCCAGGTCCCATTTGTCTGCATCATGCATTCCTTTTGTTTTATTTAGCATTTTTAACATCTATTTTGCATATGCAGAAGGTGTTTTCATTCATCTAATGAAGCTGAAGCTGATTTAACTGATTAATTTAAAACTTGTATTAATTCCATGTGAGCGCATTCTTTGTATTTGCATTCAAATTAATATGTGATAAAGTTACTTCCATCACACATCCTGGTGGGAGTGGAAAATAACTGAAGAAAAAAAAGCAAAGATAATTACTGTGAAAAAAACATTCTATTTTTACTTGATAAGGCTCACTCTTCCCTGTGTGAAATTCGGAGGCACATCTTGATAAATGACAACTTGAGTTATCTTTTAATTTTCATTGCAGAGCTGATTTCCAATTAGGAAACACGACTGAAAGCAGCAATGTTTTTCATACCCATGGTTATGACTCTTTATGTTTATTTTTTAATATAATCAGTTGCTGACGAAATTGTCAACTGTCAGAGCAGTCCACTGTGACACAAGCATGAAGAACAGTCTATTTAAAAATGCATGTCCTGCCTCTAGTTTTCCTGGCATAAGGGAATCCAAATCTGAATGCATCACTAAAATATTAATCGTTTTCCTGCAGATTCATGAAAATTGGGCTAAATTATTTGGCAAGCTTATTACAAGGATCTCCAAAATAAACCAAGGTTAAATAAAAGTTAAAAAGTGTTATGATAAGTTGTCACACACAATCAATCATGTTAGTAAAATATCTGCATCAATTGCAAAGCTATTGACTATTTATTATAAGGATACAAGTGATAGTCATATCATTCATAATTAGTAAAAAGCAAATATTAAGGAAAACATTTTATAGTCGCATTTAAATCGAGATTATAATCATGAGAAACTAGTACAATAACATAAAATTCATTCTTAAAAGATCAACGTGATCACAGATATTTTTGGCTTAAGCAGCGTCTTTATAGCTGTCTTTGTGATAATAATATAAATCTTACATTCAATCAATACAGTAGAAACAATATAGTGGGAGAATTGTCACAGAGAATGCACTCTGTTCATTCTGTAAAATGAATTAATGTCATGCCTTGCCCCTCCCAATGTCAACTGGGACTTTTTAATGGCCATTTTGGTATCTATAGCCAGGTTACCTAGTTGATAGTACACATTGTGTCGTACTAGCATGAGTTTCAATCCTTTATCGTTACATGGCTGTTAGGTTATTCCTATGGGAGGATCGACTGTCACCTGATAGATAGGCCCCCCCCCCTTCAGACAAGAAAAAAAGAACTTTCATTTGAAGCAACGTAGGGGGTTCTTCACAGTCAGGACAGTGAGGTTGTGGAATGCACTGCCGGGTGATGTTGTGATGGCTGATTCTGTTAATGCCTTTAAGAGTGGCTTGGATGATTTCTTGGACAGACATAATATCAAAGGCTATTGTGATACTAAACTCTATAGTTAGTATAGGTATGGGTATATAGAATTTATGTGAAAGTAGGGAGGTGTTTGTGTGTATGGATACTGGGTTTTCATTTGGAGGGGTTGAACTTGTTGGACTTTTTTCAACCCGATTTCACTATGTAACTATACCAAAATGTATCCATATATAATACACAAAAGCCATGAATATCTTGTAAATTATATCCTTATAAACAGTGAGTTCTGATGTCATCAGTTATAAATGGTGAGTTCTGATGTCATTTCGGTCACATGACTCACTGAAACTTGTGTATTATAATAAATAAAGTACCCCCAGTTGCAAAATATCAGGATATTAGAAGTTGCCTCGGAATTCCATGACCTGTATAAAAACACTTGGCCTTCGGCCTCATGTGTTTATATGGTCATGAAACTCCTCTGTAACTTATAATATCCTTATATTTTACAAGAGGGGGTACTTTATTCACTATATATAACATATAGATCAGAGGCATAACTACAAAGGAAGCAGACCCTGCGGGTGCAGGGGTGCCCAGGAAGTATAGGGGCCTCTTCAGGCCCTAATTAACAAGCAATTTCAATATATATTGGTAAAACAGGACAACCTCTGCATATGTTTGGGCTCTAAAATACATTTTCTGTGGGGCCCAGTTACATCTATTTACACCATTGATATAGATATAAATTGGTCTTAATTGACATGGAATTCTTGCCAGGATAGAGGAATCTTCTGGGTGTTCCTTATGTGCTTATTTATTGTTGTTTTAATGCTGCTTTGATTGTCAACTGTCTGTCTGTCTGTCTACACTGGCTGCACAACATCTCTGGATCATTGCTGCTTGGGCCCAAACCTATACATTGACGTTTTCAACCACTGACCTTTAGCTACATTGAGACTGCATTCTTTCAGGCCCACTAGCCAGCTAACACTTGACAAGTGAGGGGCAGTTATATGAAAATCATGCTGCAGCTATTACATATAAGGCTATTAGTGACAGTATGAGATTGAGGAGAGCACTGTTAAAGAAGAATGTCTGCTGTTATTATGCTTTATTGTAGAACATGTTTCAGGCCTTATGTGCCCTTGTATGGCCCGAAACATGTTGTGTAAAGTAGTCTACAATAAAGCATAATAACAGCAGACATTCTTCTTTAACAGTGCTCTCCTCAATCTCATGCTTTGACAGATATGGATAGAGGTATACCTGTATGGGGATTTATACACTTCTATTTCAGGCTTTGCTGTGGCAGTTACTTTAAAGTTCTGTGAACTATACTATACTATAACTATATAAAGCATTTTAAGAATTCTTAAAGAATTAACCCTAGGCCCCTTCCGAAGCAGCATCCATCCCCAATGTCTTTGTTCACTGGGTTTGCCACTTGAAAAATAGCACCATATTTAGTCATGTCACTTCCTTTCCCAGAATGTGCTAATTCCTGACCAAGACCATGTGTTTTCTTGGATTTGGTTTACCATCCCTTTAACTTATAGTTCAGGGGCCAAAGGGTTCTTGTGCTATAAAGAGCAGTTTCTAATGATTCTATTAAAATTGTTTTGCAACAACAGCCAACCATATTTAAAATATGATACATTATCAATTAACTATCAATTATCAATCTAACTATTTCCAAAGTGATTTCCATACCTCAGATATAAAATCCTATTTGATATAGGTGGGAGAGTGCATTATTCTATATCTATTATTTTTTAACAAATTTAGACATATTATAAAATACTACCCAATTTTGTTTTAAGCATGATACTCTTTTATTGTAGAGTATATAAATTTCTGTTAAGCAGTAACTTATAATATAAAACTGTAGAAATAAGTCACAGTACAGAAGTATTTCTCTAAATGTCCTGTAACAACAGTTTGCTCCTTCTTCACCAAAACAATGCTGTGCTATGAAAAGGAAATTAAACCTTCATTCCTTTTGTTTTAACTGACGATGTGCAGAAAATGCAGCTCTGTTGATTCTATATCATTTTGATGGACTATCTTTAGAAAAGTAATTAAACGGAAATAGATTATTCTCTGTTGCTTACTGTTCTGTCTTCTTAATCCTCATGCGATAGTCAATAAATACGACCTTGTGTTGAATTAATATCTATCTGGTGTTTGTGGCCATCTATTTAGACTGAACTGTTTTGTATAAGCCACAGTTCTTTATGACCATATAATATATGACCTTATAAGGATTTTGAAAAAAAAAATGTAATTCAAATATTCACTCAGCATTTATGAAAGTAATAGTTTTCTTTAATTACTTTGATGCAAAGACCCCTTAACTCTTTATATAAAAGAGAGTTAAGATATTCAGTATTGTATTTCCTTATTGACCAGTAATTTTCTGTCTAACAAAATTATATTAGAGATATGTGATTAATACACCTCAGAGAGCAGCCATATTGATTCTTGGGTATTTGTTCAGTTACCAGCAACATAAATCTAACATTATGCCATCTGTTGTTAAGACCCACCATTACATCAAGCGCATTCAGTGATGCCTTTGCATGGCAGAGTAGTGACATTTGCTGCCATATTAATTATGTCAAGTTCCACACACTTCCCTATTAATAATGGTTTATTCATTTAAGCTAATGACTAAAAATTCTTTATTGTATAATCAAGAGCTACAAAATGACAAAGGACACACACTTTAAAAATGTAAATATTCATAAACCAGATGCTCCCCCAGAATACTTAGGGGTTTATTTATTAAAGTCTGAATGCTAACAACTCGAAAAATTTGAATTTTTTTTACTATAAAATCCGAATTTTTAGTGGAAAAAAACCTCAAATTTTTCCAAGATTTATTATACCCCGAGAATTCAAAAAGTCAGAATCCGAAAATACTCCATGTCCAACCTGTCATGGTCCTGTAGAACTCAATGGCAGAGGTCCTATTTGCAATTTGAAGATATTATGGGTTTTGTATGATAATCCGAACATTTCTGGCTTTTCAGCTGATTTCATTAAAAAATCTGACTTTTTGGGTGTCAAATTAGAAAAATTCTGATATTTCACGCGACAATTTGAAAAATCCCCCAAAAAATGTGTGTTTTTTAATGATAAATAAGGGTAAATCGTTAGTGATGGGCGAATTTATTCACCAGGCACGAATTCGCACCTAATTCCTGCGTTTTGCTGCGAATAAATGCGCAAAACTGCAGCGAAAATTCCGCCAGCATTTCGCTAATTTTTCACGGGACAAATTCGCCTATCACTATAAATCGTGTATTCTAATTTGGTCAGACTTTTTTATTTAAAACATCAGAAAACTTTAAATTTTGAAAAATAACCCCCTGAATGTACCCATATCCTTCACTGTGTCCACTAAGTAGAATAATGTCCACTAAAAAAAAATTATATATATATATATATATATATATATAGAAAAAACCTTAGTGTGTCCGCACTCCACTGGAATAAACAAATGACCCAGGTGCTACTCGAAAAAGTTATCCATAACAGTCCGCAGGTAGTGAGTGCACACTGGGATCCAATCAATAGGTTTGTTTAAAACTTCATTTTATTTAAGTTAATTAAAAAACAGGACGACGTTTCGGTCCACTTCTAGGACCTTTATCAAGACCATGATTGTTTAAAATTAACATCTTAAATAGACAGACATACAGACACTCACCCAATCGTGTAGACCCGTGAAGGTCATGTGAACGCAAAGGAAAGCCCACTCACCAGCATGTAAAATATTAACCATATAGGTGTTGAGACACTGTGAAAAGA